>NC_041388.1:284839696-284869152 GCF_002162155.2 Triticum dicoccoides
CCGCTCGCCGGACCCCGCCGCCCCGCCTCGCCGTTGCCCGCTGCCATGCCGGAGCCGCCGACTTGCCGGATCTCGCCGACCCGCCGATATTCGCCGTGAACCGGTAAAAAACCGCCGCTGGTTTTTTTGGTTTTTGATCTAGATCGAATTTTATTTTAGGGTTAGGGTTTTCTCGGTTTTTCTCGATCGGATCTATTTAGCGAATGTTCACCCGAACGCCTCTGTTCGTGAACGCTTTCATCTGTTCGTCCCTGTTAGCGAAAGTTCATTCGTTTATTTTTATTTTATTTTATTTTTCGTCCAGGGACCTATCCACGATTATTTTTTATCGTAGATTAGCCCCTAATCTTCAAATGCTCGCAACTTTTTAACCCTTTGTCCAAATCCAGTGAAACCAGCACCAAAATCTTCGTCTCGAACCCCTATTTCTAGTTAACCAACTTGAACATAATTTTGACAAATTAAAATTTGGTTACAAGCATATTTGAATTTGAACTTCTTTTGACCGCAGTTTGAGTTTCGTAGCTCCGATTCGATTGATTCTTTTTGCAAATCAAAGCTCTTCTCTTGAACTTTTGATTTGGACCTTTCATCTTGAGTTTTACCCTTGCATCTATTGGATGATTGCCTATGTATGTTATTGTTTGATTGCGATAGAGTTTCCGGAGTGCGAAGCATGCTACTACGAGTCACTAGGGTTTTCAGATCGTCAGCAAGGCAAGTAACACTTTGATCATACCCCTTTATTACCCAGTTTTTATGCATTAGTTTCAACCCTCAAACAATGCATGAGTAGGATCTGCTTAACATGTGGGTATTGGGAGGTAGTAAATGAGGTAGAACCTATTGCCCTTTTATGCAAACCCTGGGAGTTACTTCTACGTTATGCTTATACTGCTATGCTATGCTCGTAGACATGGTTTGGTTGAGTGTATCCATGACAGATGTGAGAATTGTTAAATAATGTTTAACTTAAGGTGGTTACTTTAATACACATCTGGGTGGATTGGTTGAGGCACCCTGGAGCACCCAGTGGTTGTCTGGGCACCTAGAGCAATCCAGCGCTGTCCTGGGATATCCCGGAGTACCCGTGTGATCATCCTATGGTTCGCCACCCAGGCTCAAAGGGATCATAAGATTATTCATGAAACTTCCGTGTGCAGCCACAAGCCAATATGGGCTCTGGCATAGTTGCGTAAGTTGTGGCAATCCTTTCCATGATATATGAGCTAGCAGATGTAGGGGATTGTAGGTGTACCGGCCTATCTATCGGTTAAGGGGACCTCTTCGGAAAGACTGTGTCTCGGTCATCCGTTTCTCAAACACCATGCAGTGCGAGAAATACAACGAAGGAGATCGAGTCCTGTGGGGAAAAGTGCGCAAACCTCTATAGAGTGTACAAACTAATCATGGTTAGCCGCGTCCCCGATTATGGACATTCTTGAGTATCTGGTTCTTGAATTATTGGTTTGATCTCGTCACTCTTAATTAATTTTGTTGGGCTATTAATTACTTCTTAATTGGGATTGAGTTGGAGGAACCTTCTCAATATTTTATCAACCAACTTGATAGTTAAATAAAATATATTCCTTTGAAGTAGGGAAAAATTAGCTTTACGCAAACATGATAACCATAGAGCCTCCACCGGCCATATATGCATGTAGTGATTGCAATTATTCTTGTTCATTGCTCTATAGTGTTTTTTGCCAGCATATTCCATGTGCTGACCCGTTTCGGGCTGCAACGTATTATGTTGCAGACTTTTCAGACGAAGAGTAAGGTGCGCTAGGTCATTGTTTTGCACTCAGCTATGCCATTGGAGTTGATGGACTCACTTTTGCCTTTGAAGCATTCCGCTGTTATCTTCCTTAGATGGCCTTCAGCCATATTATTGTAATAGTACTCTCTTTGAGATATTCGATGTAATAAGTGTGTGATTGCACTCTGTTATAAATCCTTCAAGTACTGTGTGTGTCAGCATTACCGATCCTGGGATGACACTTATGCATAGAGACTTGACCGGTTGAGGTCGGATCGCTATAAGATGGTATCAGAGCACACGCTGACTGTAGGACGCAACCACTAAGAGAAGCCTTAGGTCACTCTTCTCTACTCATTTCTGACTCTTCTCCACTTACCACTCTATAGATGGTGGACCCAAGTAACAAGTTTGCGCAACCGGATGAAGACACCCCTTTCAGGCAACACTTGAAGGAAGCCACCAGATATTTGAACATCGGAATACCAAGCTTCACCGGGACCTACACCGCCACTCTACCTGAAGAAGAGCATTGGACCATTCAAGTACATGTTCCAGGAAGGACATTCACCCCAGTTACCGAGCCCATAGAGTTTTCCTTTGATGCACCAACCTGGAGCCTAGGAAAGAGCATGGCAGCTCACATCGCCATGGGACGCATCGGCAAAGTCTACCACAAGGATCTTAAGGACACCATCTACCAGATATGTGGACGCCGAGATGAGCAATGGGAGATGATCAGCACCAGGAGGGACAAGTCCATTGCAGCTTACATCCAGGAGTTAAACCAGCACATTCGTCGACAGGAGAACCAGATGTGCGCCAGCATGATAGATCTGAAGAAGGTGATGACGAGGAACATGGAGCTAGAAGAGGAACTCAAGTCTATAGACGATGGATACGAAGAGGAAATTGCAGTACTACTGGAGAAGAATGAAGATCTGAAGACGAAGCTAGGAGTATTCATGGGAGACCCTGCGCCAGGAGGTGACGACCATCCCGAAGACTACATCATCATCGACGACACCGACTCTGACCCCGACAGTGATGATGACTATCAAGATGAAGCTGGAGCAGATATCATGGAATCTTCTTCCGATCAAAATTTCTAGTCGACCACCATATTATCAGTAGTATCCCCCATGTATGTAGAGTAGTCCAAGTATTTTGTAACAATAGCTAGATTGATTGTATGCCCTTGTTTGAATTGAGTGGTGTGATATGATTGTGTTTTTCTCATTTGCATATGGGTAGTGACTTTCTCCTTAGACCTCACTCCATTCTAATTTCTTCCCCCTAAACCTATCAGATGCCTCCAGACGTGACCCAGGATTTGTCTTCCCACCGGATCTCACTCAGTCGATCCAGCAGCAGAATGCCTTGATGAAGCTACTAGTTCAGAACGAAGGCAACAACAACAATAATAATAACAACCCACTGCCACCACCTCCAGTTGACAACTTAGCCCGTTTTCTGAGGTTGAATCTGCCGGTGTTTTCTAGTAGCACCGAGCCGATTGTTGTTGATTACTAGCTCCACAGGATTGGAAGGGAGCTGACCACCGTAGGTTGCACAGATGCTGAGAAGGTGTGCTTTGCCGCACACCAACTGGATGGACCCACAACCTCATGGCGGGAGAATTACACAGCGACTTTTCCCATATCCAATGTCACTTAGGATCATTTTCAGCAAGCATTCCACACTGCACATGTCTCAACTGGAGCAATGAGCATGAAGAAGCGTGAGTTTCGCAACTTACGCCAGGGAATTCATACTGTGGGGCAGTACGTGGATGAGTTCGGCAAGTTAGCACGTTATGCCCCAGACGATATGGCCACAGATGTCGTGAAGCAGCAGAAGTTTATGGAAGGGCTGAATGATGAGCTGAGTATGCAGCTGATGGTGGCAACATTTACAAACTACCAGGAGTTGGTAGACAAGGCTCTTATGATTGAAGGGAAGCAACAACAGATAGAGAGCCGCAAAAGGAAGTACGGACAAGGGAAGTACAATTCTGGAGCTCAGCAGAAGCCTCTCTTTACCCCAAACTCAGGAGGATACACCCATAATCATGGAGGCCATACCCACAGTGGAGGGAGCTCGCATAACCACAGTGGCCCCAAGAATGGTAATGGGAATGGATGAAGCAACAGACAGAACCATTCCAACCCAGCAACACCCACTAGGAAGGATTTAAGTCACATTACTTGTTTCAAGTACGGGAAGACTGGATAGTACGCCACCGAATGCCCCGAAGCAAAGAATGGAAACGACAATGGAAGCTCGGGGAAGAAGCCTAACCCTTTCAACAGGGGCAAGTGAACCACATTAACTTGGAGGAGGTTGAAGAGCAGCCAGATGTAGTTATAGGTAAGTTTTTGATTGAGTCATTTACTACAATCGTTCTTTTTGATACTAGTGCATTGCATTCATACATTTCTAGGGGGTTTATGGATAAGTATAAGTTGCCCACCAAAGTTCTAAAGACACCTATGTTAGTAAGCTCGCTAGGAGCTGAGTATATGGCAAGCAGAGGATGTTTTCAGATGCCATTGACCATAGGTAGACATGTTTTCCCCTCAGACCTAATAATTCCGGAGTCACAAGGATTGGATGTGATATTAGGCATGGATTGGTTATCGAAGTATGGAGGAAACATCGATTGTGCTAGTAAGTCAATTTTACTCACCACCCCGGAGGGAAAAAGGATCAAGTATGTGTCTAGGCATGCGCTAAGAAGGACCCAAGTAAATTCTCTCTCTGGAGTTGTTCAGGAAGAAGTGCCTGTTGTGAAGGATTACCTGGATGTATTTCCAGAGGAATTACCAGGCATGCCACCAGATCGAGACATAGAATTTTTGATATAGCTGTTGCCAGGCACCAGACAAATATCGAAGAGACCATATCGGATGCCCGCAAATGATCTGGAAGAAATTAAGAAGAAGATTAAGGAGTTACTGGAGAAAGGTTACATTCAACGAAGTTCGTCACCATGGGGAGTCCCAGTGCTCTTGGTTGAGAAGAAGGATGGATCTTTGAGAATGGTTGTTGATTATCGAGCGTTGAATGAGGTGACAATCAAGAACAAGTATCCACTACCGATGATCAATGATTTGTTTGACCAGCTGCAAGGAGCTAAAGTATTCTCCAAGATCGATCTGCGATCAGATACCACCAGCTGAAGATCCGAGAATAGGATATACCTAAGACAGCTTTCACCACAAGGCACGGGCTATATGAGTACACGATTATGTCATTTGGATTGACTAATGCCCCTGCCTATTTCATGAGTATGATGAACAAGGTGTTCATGGAGTTCTTGGATAAGTTTGTCGTGGTGTTCATTGACGATATATTGGTATACTCAAAGAATGAAGAGGAACACAAGGAACACTTGTGCTTAGTTCTCGAGAAGCTCAGGGAACATCAGTTGTATGCCAAGTTTAGCAAGTGTGAGTTTTGGTTGAATGAAGTTGGATTTCTTGGACATGTTATATCAGGAGAAGGTATAGCAGTAGACCCCACCAAAGTTCAGTCTATCACTGAGTGGTTGGCACCCACCTCAGTTGGAGAGATCCGCAATTTCCTGGGACTCGCAGGATACTACAGGAGGTTCATCAAGAATTCCTCCAAAATTGTGAAACCCATGATAGAGTTGTTGAAGAAGGATACCAAGTTCAAATGGACTGAATATTGTGAGGCAGTTTTCAGGAGTTGATGAAATGTTTGGTTACAGCCCCAGTGCTGATTCTTCCGGATATATGCAAGGAATTCCAAGTGTATTGCGATGCTTCTCGTTTAGGACTTGGAGGAGTACTTATGTAGGACGGGAGAGTTGTTTCATATGCCTCACATCAGCTTCGACCTCATGAGTTGAATTATGCCACACATGATTTGGAGATAGCAGCCGTTGTGCATGCGCTCAAGACTTGGAGACATTTTCTGATTGGAAATAGATGTGATGTGTACACGGATCACAAGAGTTTGAAGTACATTTTCACGCAGAAGGAGCTGAATCTCAGGCAAAGGAGATGGTTGGAGCTTATAAAGGATTATGATATGAAGTTGCACTATCACCAAGGAAAGGCCAATGTCATAGAAGATGCTTTGAGCCGAAAGAGTTATGCCAATACCCTCGTAAGCGGAGGATTACCGCAGGAGTTAGTTGACGATCTCGAGGGACTTCATTTGGAAATAGTTCCAAGAGGTTTTGTTGCAACAATGGAGGTTCAGTCTATGATATTGGGAAAGTTTCGAGAAGCTCAAAAGGATGATAAGGAAATTGCAGAAATAAAGGAGAAGATGAGCAAAGGAAAAGAAAGGGTTTTTGTGAGGATGAGCACGAGACTTTATGGTTTGAGGATTGCGTTTGTGTGCCCAATAATGCGGAGATCAGGAAGTTAATACTTCAGGAAGCTCATGACTCGCCATACTCGATTCACCCCGGAAACACCAAGATGTATTTGGATTTGAAGGAACGTTTCTGGTGGACATGTATGAAGAAAGATATTGCCGAGTACGTAGCAGTATGCGATGTAAGTCAGAGGATGAAGGCAGAGCATCAGAAGCCATCAGGGTTATTGCAGTCTATGTTGATACCCGAATGGAAGTGGGACAAGCTTGGCATGGATTTATCACCGGATTACCCAGGACCCGATCAGGATACAATTCAATCTGGGTAGTAGTTGATCGCTTGACCAAGGTAGCTCACTTTATCCCTGTGAAAACCACCTATACAAGCGCGAAGTTTGCCAAGATATATATGACCAGGATCGCATGGCTGCATGGAGTTCTGAGGACCATCGTATCAGATAGAGGGACACAGTTTACCTCGAAGTTTTGGAATCAATTGCACCAGATCTTGGGTACTAGGCTAGAGTTCAGTACAGCCTTTCATCCGCAGACAGATGGACAAACCGAGAGAGTCAATCAGATTCTAGAGGACATGTTAAGAGCTTGTACGCTAGATTATGGATCTAGTTGGATGACAATTTACCTTACATAGAGTTCACATACAACAACAGTTATCATGCTAGTTTGAAGATGACACCTTTCGAAGCCTTGTATGGAAGGAGATGTAGGACACCGTTAATGTGGGATGAAGTTGGTGTTGGAAATATGCCCTAGAGGCAATAATAAAATGGTTATTATTATATTTCTTTGTTCATGATAATTTTCTATTGTTCATGCTATAATTGTGTTATTCGGAAACCGTAATACATGTGTGAATACATAGACCACAACACGTCCCTAGTGAGCCTCTAGTTGACTAGCTCGTTGATCAAAAGATAGTCATGGTTTCCTGACTATGGACATTGGATGTCATTGATAATAGGATCACATCATTAGGAGAATGATGTGATGGACAAGACCCAATCCTAAGCTTAGCTCAAAGATCGTGTAGTTCGTTTGCTGTAGCTTTTCTGAATGTCAAGTATCATTTCCTTAGACCATGAGATTGTGCAACTCCCGGATACCATAGGAGTGCCTTGGGTGTGCCAAACGTCACAACGTAACTGGGTGACTATAAAGGTACATTACAGGTATCTCTGAAGGTGTCTGTTGGGTTGGCACGAATCGAGACTGGGATTTGTCACTCCGTATGACGGAGAGGTATCTCTAGGCCCACTCGGTAATGCATCATCATAATGAGATCAATGTGATCAAGTGGTTGATCACGGGATCATGCATTACGGTACGAGTAAAGTGTCTTGCCGGTAACGAGACTGAACAAGGTATTGGGATACCGACGATCGAGTCTCGGGCAAGTAATGTACCGATTGACAAAGGGAATTGTATACGGATTGATTGAATCCTCGACATCGTGGTTCATCCGATGAGATCATTGTGGAGCATGTGGGAGCCAACATGGGTATCCAGATCCCGCTGTTGGTTATTGACCGGAGAGTCGTCTCGGTCATGTCTGCATGTCTCTCGAACCCGTAGGGTCTACACACTTAAGGTCCGGTGATGCTAGAGTTGTTAGGAAGACTTGTATGTGATTACCGAATGTTGTTCGGAGTCCCGGATGAGATCCCGGATGTCACGAGGAGTTCCGGAATGGTCCGGAGGTAAAGATTTATATATGGGAAGTTATCATACGGTCCCCGGAAAGGTTCGGGGGCATATCAGTATTGTACGGGGGCCACCGGAGGGGTTCCGGGGGTCCACCGGGAGGGGCCACCTCTTTCGGAGGGCCTTATGGGCTGTATGGAGAAGGGAACCAGCCCAAGTGGGCTGGGGCGCCACACCCCCTAGGGCCCATGCGCCTAGGGTTGAGGGAAACCCTAAGGGGGGGCGCCCCCTTGCTTGGGGGGCAAGCCCCCCTCCCCTTGGCCGCCGCCCCCCTCTAGATCTCATCTAGAGGGGGCCGGCCCCCTTCCCCCTTCCCCTATAAATAGAGGGGTGAGGGGAGGGCTACACACAACATCCAAGGCGCAGCCCCTCCCCTCCCCAACACCTCTCCTCCTCCATAAGATCTTGGCGAAGCCCTGCCGGAGTACTGCAGCTCCATCACCACCACGCCGTCGTGTTGCTGTTGGAGCCCTCTTCCTCAACCTCTCCCTCCTCCTTGCTGGATCAAGGCGCGGGAGACGTCCTTGCTCCGTACGTGTGTTGAACGCGGAGGTGCCGTCCGTTCGGCGCTAGGATCTTCGGTGATTTGGATCACGTCGAGTACGACTCCATCAACCTTGTTCTCTTGAATGCTTCCGCTCGTGATATACAAGGGTATGTAGATGCACTCCTCTCTCCCTCATTGCTAGATGACTCCATAGATTGATCTTGGTGATGCGTAGAAAATTTTAAAATTCTGCTACGTTTCCTAACAGTGGCATCATGAGCTAGGTCTATGCGTAGTTACTATGCACGAGTAGAACACAAAGTAGTTGTGGGCGTCGATATTGTCAATTATCTTGCTGTTACTAGTCTTATCTTGATTCGGCGGTATTGTAGGATGAAGCGGCCCGGACCAACCTTACACGTACGCTTACGTGAGACCGGTTCCACCGACTGACATGCGCAAGTTGCATAAGGTGGCTGGCGGGTGTCTGTCTCTCCCACTTTAGTCGGATCGGATTCGATGAACAGGGTCCTTATGAAGGGTAAATAGAAATTGGCAATTCACGTTGTGGTTTTGGCGTAGGTAAGAAACGTTCTTGCTAGAAACCTATAGCAGCCACGTAAAAACTTGCAACAACAATTACAGGACGTCTAACTTGTTTTTGCAGCAAGTGTTTTGTGATGTGATATGGCCAAAGGATGTGATGAATGATATATGTGATGTATGAGATGATCATGTTCTTGTAATAGGAATCACGACTTGCATGTCGATGAGTATGACAACCAACAGGAGCCATAGGAGTTGTCTTTATTTATTTATGACCTGCGTGTCAACATAAACGTCATGTAATTACTTTACTTTATTGCTAAAGCGTTAGCCATAGTAGTAGAAGTAATAGATGAAGAGACAACTTCAAGAAGACACGATGATGGAGATCATGATAATGGAGATCATGGTGTCATGCTGGTGACAATGATGATCATGGAGCCCCGAAGATGGAGATCAAAAGGAGCAAATGATATTGGTCATATCATGTGTTTGATTGCATGTGATGTTTATCATGTTTTACATCTTATTTGCTTGGAACGACGGTAGCTTAAATAAGATGATCCCTTGTAATAATTTCAAGAAAGTGTTCCCCCTAACTGTGCACCGTTGCGAAGGTTCGTTGTTTCGAAGCACCACGTGATGATCGGGTGTGATAGATTCTAACGTTCGGATACAACAGGTGTAAGCCAGATTTACACACGCAATACACTTAGGTTGACTTGACGAGCCTAGCATGTACAGACATGGCCTCAGAACGCAGAAGACCGAAAGGTCGAGCATGAGTCATATAGAAGATACGATCAACATGAAGATGTTCACCGATGTTGACTAGTCCGTCTCACGTGATGATCGGACACGGCCTAGTTAACTCGGATCATGTTATACTTAGATGACTGGAGGGATGTCTATCTGAGTGGGAGTTCATTGAATAATTTGATTAGATGAACTTAATTATCATGAACTTAGTCTAAAATCTTTACAATATGTCTTGTAGATCAAATGGCCAATGTTGTCCTCAACTTCAATGCGTTCCTAGAGAAAACCAAGCTGAAAGACGATGGCAGCAACTATACGGACTGGGTCTGGAACCTGAGGATCATCCTCATAGCTGCCAAGAAAGATTATGTCCTAGAAGCACCGCTAGGTGACGCACCCGTCCCACAGAACCAAGACGTTATGAACACTTAGCAGACACGTGCTGATGATTACTCCCTCGTTCAGTGCGTCATGCTTTACAGCTTAGAACCGGGGCTCCAAAAGCATTTTGAGAGACACGGAGCATATGAGATGTTCGAAGAGCTGAAAATGGTTTTTCAAGCTCATGCCCGGGTCGAGAGATATGAAGTCTCCGACAAGTTCTTCAGCTGTAAGATGGAGGAAAATAGTTCTATCAGTGAGCACATACTCAAAATGTCTGGGTTGCATAACTGCTTGACTCAGCTGGGAGTTAATCTCCCGGATGACGCGGTCATTGACAGAATCCTTCAGTCGCTTCCACTGAGCTACAAGAGCTTTGTGATGAACTTCAATATGCAGGGGATGGAAAAGACCATTCCTGAGGTATATTCAATGCTGAAATCAGCAGAGGTAGAAGTCAAAAAGGAATATCAAGTGTTGATGGTGAATAAAACCACTAAGTTCAAGAAAGGCAAGGGTAAGAAGAACTTCAAGAAGGACGGCAAGGGAGTTGCCGCGCCCGGTAAGCAAGCTGCCGGCAAGAAGCCAAAGAATGGACCCAAGCCCGAGACTAAGTGTTTTTATTGCAAGGGAAGTGGTCACTGGAAGCGAAACTGCCCCAAATACTTAGCGGACAAGAAGGCCGACAACACTAAAGGTATATGTGATATACATGTAATTGATGTGTACCTTACCAGTACTCGTAGTAGCTCCTTGGTATTTGATACCGGTGCGGTTGCTCACATTTGTAACTCAAAGCAGGAGCTGCGGAATAAGCGGAGACTGGCGAAGGATGAGGTGACGATGCGCGTCGGGAATGGTTCCAAGGTCGATGTGATCGCCGTTGGCACGCTGCCTCTACATTTACCTACGGGATTAGTTTTAAACCTCAATAATTGTTATTTAGTGCCAGCTTTGAGCATGAACATTGTATCAGGATCTCGTTTAATTCGAGATGGCCACTCATTTAAATCCGAGAATAATGGTTGTTCTATTTATATGAGAGATATGTTTTATGGTCATGCTCTGATGGTGAATGGTTTATTCTTAATGAATCTCGAGCGTAATGCTACACATATTCATAGTGTGAATACCAAAAGATGTAAGGTTGATAATGATAGTCCCACATACTTGTGGCACTACCGCCTTGGTCACATAGGTTTCAAACGCATGAAGAAGCTCCATGCAGATGGACTTTTAGAGTCTCTTTATTACGAATCATTAGACACATGCGAACCATGCCTCATGGGTAAGATGACCAAGACTCCGTTCTCGGGAACAATGGAGCGAGCAACCAACTTATTGGAAATCATACATACTGATGTGTGCGGTCCAATGAGTGTTGAGGCTCGCGGTGGCTATCGTTATGTTCTCACCCTCACTAATGACTTGAGTAGATATGGGTGTGTCTACTTAATGAAACACAAGTCTGAGACCTTTGAAAAGTTCAAGGAATTTTAGAGTGAGGTTGAGAATCAACGTGACAGGAAAATCAAGTTCTTGCGATCAGATCGTGGGGGAGAATACTTGAGTCACGAATTTGGCACACACTTAAGAAAATGTGGAATAGTTTCACAACTCACGCCGCCTGGAACACCTTAGCGTAATGGTGTGTCCGAACATCATAATCGCACTATATTAGATATGGTGTGATCTATGATGTCTCTTACCGATTTACCTCTATCATTTTGGGGCTATGCTTTAGAGACTGCCACATTCACTTTAAATAGGGGTCCATCGAAATCTGTTGAGACGACACCGTATGAATTATGGTTTGGGAAGAAACCTAAGCTGTCGTTTCTAAAAGTTTGGGGATGTGATGCTTATGTCAAGAAACTACAACCTGAAAAGCTCGAACCCAAATCGGAAAAATGCGTCTTCATAGGATACCCTAAAGAAACTGTTGGGTATACCTTCTACCTCAGATCCGAAGGCAAGATCTTTGTTGCCAAGAATGGGTCCTTTCTAGAGAAAGAGTTTCTCTCGAAAGAAATAAGTGGGAGGAAGGTAAACTTGATGAAGTATTACCTCTTGAACCGGTAAGTGGCGCAGCTCAAGAAAATGTTCCTGAGGTGCCTGCACCGACTAGAGAGGAAGTTGATGATGATGATCATGAAACTTCAGATCAAGTTGCTACTGAACTTTGTAGGTCCACAAGGACACGTTCCGCACCAGAGTTGTATGGCAACCTTGTCTTGGAAATCATGTTGTTAGACAACAGTGAACCTTCGAACTATGAAGAAGCGATGGCGGGCCCGAATTCCGACAAATGGCTGGAAGCCATGAAATCCGAGATAGGATCCATGTATGAAAACAAAGTATGGACTTTGACTGACTTGCCCGTTGATCGGCGAGCCATAGAAAATAAATGGATCTTTAAGAAGAAGACAGATGCGGATGGTAATGTGACCATCTATAAAGCTCGGCTTGTCGCTAAGGGTTATCGACAAGTTCAAGGGGTTGACTACGATGAGACTTTCTCACCCGTAGCGAAGCTGAAGTCCGTCCGAATCATGTTAGCAATTGCCGCATTCTATGATTATGAGATATGTCAAATGGACATCAAAACGGCATTCCTTAATGGTTTCTTAAGGAAGAATTGTATATGATGCAGCCAGAAGGTTTTGTCGATCCTAAGAATGCTGACAAGGTGTGCAAGCTCCAACACTCGATTTATGGGCTGGTGCAAGCATCTCGGAGTTGGAACATTCGTTTTGATGAGATGATCAAAGCGTTTGGGTTTATGCAGACTTATGGAGAAGCCTGCATTTACAAGAAAGTGAGTGGGAGCTCTGTAGCATTTCTCATATTGTATGTGGATGACATACTGTTGATGGGAAATGATATAGAATTCTTGGAAAGCATAAAGGCCTACTTGAACAAGTGTTTTTCAATGAAGGACCTTGGAGAAGCTGCTTATATATTAGGCATCAAGATCTATAGAGATAGATCGAGATGCCTCATTGGTCTTTCACAGAGTACGTACCTTGACAAGATATTGAAGAAGTTCAAAATGGATCAGTCAAAGAAGGGGTTCTTGCCTGTATTGCAAGGTACGAGATTGAGCACGGCTCAATGCCCGACCACGGCAGAAGATAGAGAAAAGATGAGTGTCGTCCCCTATGCCTCGGCCATAGGGTCTATCATGTATGCTATGCTGTGTACCAGACCTGATGTAAACCTTGCCGTAAGTTTGCTAGGAAGGTACCAAAGTAATCCTGGCATGGAACACTGGATAGCGGTCAAGAATATCCCGAAGTACCTAAAAAGGACCAAGGAAATGTTTCTCGTTTATGGAGGTGACGAAGAGCTCGTCGTAAAGGGTTACGTCGATGCTAGCTTCGACATAGATCTGGATGACTCTAAGTCACAAAGCGGATACGTGTATATTTTGAATGGTGGGGCAGTAAGCTGGTGCAGTTGCAAGCAAAGCGTTGTGGTGGGATCTACATGTGAAGCGGAGTACATGGCAGCCTCGGAGGCAGCACAAGAAGCAGTCTGGGTGAAGGAGTTCATTACCGACCTAGGAGTCATACCCAATGCGTCGGGCCCGATGACTCTCTTCTGTGACAACACTGGAGCTATTGCCCTTGCAAGGAGCCCAGGTTTCATAGGAAGACCAGGCATATCAAGCGTCACTTCAACTCCATTCATGAAAGTGTTCAAAATGGATACATAGAGATTTGTAAAGTACATACTGACCTGAATGTAGCAGATCCATTGACTAAACCTCTCCCTAGAGCAAAACATGATCAACACCAGAACTGCATGGGTGTTCGATTCATCACAATGTAACTAGAATATTGACTCTAATGCAAGTGGGAGACTGTTGGAAATATGCCCTAGAGGCAATAATAAAATGGTTATTATTATATTTCTTTGTTCATGATAATTGTCTATTGTTCATGCTATAATTGTGTTATCTGGAAATCGTAATACATGTGTGAATACATAGACCACAACACGTCCCTAGTGAGCCTCTAGTTGACTAGCTCGTTGATCAAAAGATAGTCATGGTTTCCTGACTATGGACATTGGATGTCATTGATAATGGGATCACATCATTAGGAGAATGATGTGATGGACAAGACCCAATCCTAAGCTTAGCTCAAAGATCGTGTAGTTCGTTTGATGTAGCTTTTCTGAATGTCAAGTATCATTTCCTTAGACCATGAGATTGTGCAACTCCCGGATACCGTAGGACTGCCTTGGGTGTGCCAAACGTCACAACGTAACTGGGTGACTATAAAGGTACATTACAGGTATCTCCGAAAGTGTCTATTGGGTTGGCACGAATCGAGACTGGGATTTGTCACTTCGTATGACGGAGAGGTATCTCTGGGCCCACTCGGTAATGCATCATCATAATGAGCTCAATGTGATCAAGTGGTTGATCACGGGATCATGCATTACAGTACGAGTAAAGTGACTTGCCGGTAACGAGACTGAACAAGGTATTGGGATAGCGATGATCGAGTCTCGGGCAAGTAACGTACTGATTGACAAAGGGAATTGTATACGGATTGATTGAATCCTCGACATCGTGGTTCATCTGATGAGATCATTGTCGATGTCAAAACTGGCGGATCTCGGGTAGGGGGTCCCGAACTGTGCGTCTAGGCCGGATGGTAACAGGAGGCAGGGAACACGATGTTTTACCCAGGTTCGGGCCCTCTCGATGGAGGTAAAACCCTACGTCCTGCTTGATTAATATTGATGATATGGGTAGTACAAGAGTAGATCTACCAGTAGACTAAGGCATAGCCTAGTGGTGGGAAGGGGCTGATGCCTTCCCACCCACCCAGGTTCAAGGCATGGTACTTGCAATTTGGGTTTGTTGCACAAACTATACTGTAGGGGGTTCCCTTACAGTCTTCTGATCAAAAAAAAAGAGTAGATCTACCACGAGATCAAGGAGGCTAAACCCTAGAAGCTAGCCTATGGTATGATTGTTGTGTATGGAGTTGATGAAGTTGTCCTACGGACTAAAACCCTCCGGTTTATATAGACACCGGATAGGGTTAGGGTTACATAGAGTCGGTTACAATGGTAGGAAATCTTGAATATCCGCATGGCCAAGCTTGCCTTCCATGCCAAGGAAAATCCCATCCGGACACGGGACGAAGTCTTCAATCTTGTATCTTCGTAGTCTAGTAGTCCGACTGAAGGTATAGTTCGGCTACCCGAACACCCCCTAATCCAGGACTCCCTCAGTAGCCCTTGAACCAGGCTTCAATGACGACGAGTCCGGCGCGCAAATTGTCTTCGACATTGCAAGGCGGGTTCCTCCTCCAAGTCCTTCATAGAAGATTTGTAAACACGAAGAGTAGTGTCCGGCTTTGCAAAATAAGCTTCCACATATTGCCATAGAGAGAATAATATTAACACAAATCAAATCTGCTGATGTATTCCATAGTGTGTCAACACACTACGGCCAAGTCCTTTACTCGAATTGTTTTTACTTTGCCACCTCAGCACGTTTTTTGAGGCGGTTTCCTTGGCACGTCTTGTCAAAGCAGAGACCGTGTCCCCCCTTTTACGGGATTCTCATCAATACGGACGTGGGTAACCCAATCGCGCCCGTTAGCATATTTTCTCGATTAAAGGCGAGTCCCAAACGGTTACGGGGAGGGCTCCTGGTATTCAACCTCTTATAAAGAGACCAGGGCCTTATCTTTTTTTCCAACAAGTTTGCCCGTTGCCTCGAGTTCCAACACCCTAGGCTCCAGATTCCGGGCGCCTCGGACCTTCGATAATGTCCGGTTCCGACCTTCAAGGCCGATGGATGCCCTCCTCCGTCACGGAGGAAGACGTGCTAAAGTTGAGAGAGGCTAAGTTCTTGACCGGCGAAATTCGGCATAGGTTGCCTGCTCAAGGGAAGGTCATCCCCAGTCCCCAGCCTGGTGAGAGTGTGGTATTCATGTCTCACTTCCTTCGGGGGTTGGGCTTCTCAATGGATCCCTTTGTGAGGGGATTGCTGTTTTATTACGGGCTAGAATTCCATGACTTAGCTCCGGAGTCCATCCTCCATATCTCCTCGTTTATCGTTGTGTGCGAAGCGTTCCTCCGTGTTACCCCTCACTTCGGACTATGGCTCAAGACCTTCAAAGTGGAGCCGAAGATGATCGAGGGACGACACACAGAGTGCGGAGGCGCTGTTATAAGCAAAAATGTTGATGCTCCATGGCCCGAGGGCTCTTTTCAAGAGGAGCTAGGCTTGTGGCAGCGAGAGTGGTTTTATATCACTGCTCCCCGGAGCACCAAATGGGTGGCGCCTCCTACCTTTCGCTCGGGTCCCCCACCACGTCTGGCGTCATGGGTCAACAGGGGGTTGGATTGGGGTTTGCCCAAAGACGTGCCCTTGCTACAGCACCGCATTAAAGATCTCTTGGAAGGAGACTTCAGCCTGGTCAAGGTGACGCGGGTCATGCTGATTCGCCGAATATTGCCCGGCAAACGTCGCCACCTTCGCCTATGGGAATTTAATCCAGAGGGACCGCGAGCTCTCCAGAACTTCATGGGCGCAACGCCCGCGGATATGTATAAACTGTTCTTTGGATCACAAGAGATGTCTCCAGATTCGACCGAGGACACAGGCCTAAGCCGCAATCGCCTGGATACTCAAGTAAGCAACCTTGTGCTCGGACCTTCTATCCGTATAATTTTCATAAACTTGCCCCTAAAAGAGCCGTCCTTTTAAACAGGAGTTGATAGCGAAGGCAAAGCTGATCAGGTGTCCGGCTCCACTTCCTGAAACCAGGCCGGATCCCGTGCTAGTCAGGATGCTGGAGATAATGCCTTCGGAGGGGGAGGACAAGGAAGCTATGGCCTCCTCGAAGGAGGCTGCTGAAGGGAGGAACCGACGATTCCTCTCCTAAGGGGAAGAAGAGAGCCGCCTCTGACGACCCGGAAACCATGGCCGCGAAGCGGGAGAGAAAATCCTCGTCAGAGGGTCCGACGCCGGGGAGTTCCTCGGCCGGACTACGCCCTCAAGGGGATCAGCCCTCCAGCGAGCCGTAAGTAGAGAAAGATTTTCCTTTTGAGGCATGAGGGAAATCCTTGATTTATGTCTGAGGAGATTAACCAAACTTTTACCTTGTAGCTCGGACCTCAGCCCTTCTCAGCAGAGCTCGTCTTCGGGGGATCTTCTTCCGGAGATGATGGAGAGCGGGACGCCTCCCCCTGCCGTGCCGCCTAGCGAGGCGGGCGACCCTGAGGTGTCGTCGCAGAGAGTTTCTCCGAATCCGGCAGGGGCGGAAGATGGCTATGTGGCCCCCCGAGGTTCTCCACGTCCAGCCTTCGAAAGAGGTCATGGGACAAGTCCGGCACCGTCAGGTGCTCGGTCGGAGCAGCTAAAGATTCTGCTGGGGCGAGCTTGTATCTCAGAGGAGCACCGTGCATTGATGGGCATGGTGATTGAAAGGATTTCATCCGCAGAGAGCGGATTGCATGAGGCCGTCAAAAGTTTACTGACGGGTTTCGAGGTACGTTAGATAATGTACACTTTTGGCAGTTGCGCATGAATAAAATGCGCCCTATGTAGATAGTAGCCCCTGAGACTCTGCGCGTCGTCAAGAAATGACGGCACGCGGAGGATCATAATCCCAGGTCTAATATGTCGCCTTGGAATGTAGGCGGCAGGGTGTCCGGAATCGAGCCGAACTGATGATTTTACCAAACTAAAGCGGCAACTGGACGTGGCAGATGCCGACATCGCGCTTGTCAGCAAGCGGCTTGATGAGGCTCAAGGTATGTAATTCTTCGGGCGGCATCAGGTAAGAAGAGTTTTATGCCAGTGTCTTACGATGTGTGTGCTTGACGCAGATGGTGCGGCCGCCATGGAGAATCTTAGGGCAGAACTTGCCCGAGCTAAAGAATAAGCTAGAGAAAGTGATGCGGCTGCCAAGAAATCCCTTGAAGAGCTGAGAGCCGAACATGCTGCTCATTGCCGAAGCAAGAAAGAAATGGCCGAGATGGCCGAAAAGTTAAAGAGTGCTGCAGACCGTTGCAGACTTCTTGAAAAAGAAGACCAGGCGAAACAGACGGACTTAGAGAAGGCCGCTGCCAATGTCAAGGACGCGCGCTCTGCAATGAGAGCTGCGAAGGAGGAGTTGCGTCAGGCCGAACAGATTGCGGCTGGAAAGCCTTTTATGCTGCGAAGGAAATTTTGCGATCCGAAGTTTGCTCCGTTGGACCGAATGTGGAGTGTGGAGGATACCTATCTGGACTTGGCAGCGAGTGCTGCTGATGCGACCGAACACTTTCGAGATCAGAAGGATCGCGAAGTGGAAAAGCTTTTCTGGTCGCAGTTTCACAATCCAGAGCGTCCACTGGCAGTGGACGATCATTTGGCTCAATGGGCCGAACTGAATAGGTTGTCCGGACTCGCCATGAAGTACGTCATGGGTTATCTGTGGCCGGGGAGATCGGAGCCGAAGATTTATTTTAGCTTGGTGCAGCAATTCCTTGACGCGGTGCCGCGTATAAATGCCATGAAGAGGTCAGCATGCATAGAGGGCGCAAGGATGGCTCTTGCCCGTGTTAAAACATACTGGGCGGAGATGGAGGCCACCGTTGTTGCGTCCCGAGATTCAGACAAAAGCCGAGTATCCTCCGAGCACTATTTTTAGGAAGTCCTTGAAGGCGCTCGTGTAATAGAGACACAGTGCTCGAAAGATGCTATGTTATGATAGCATATGTAATTATAAAGTAATATTTTGATAAATTGTAGTGGCCTTTTTATACTTGTGCCTTCAAGTATTGGGAACACCTCCTGTGCGGCCATTTTAATATATATATATATAATCTGAAAGATGGCAGTCGTTGGCTTCAGCCCCCACGCACATAGTGCGGGGGTGCTCGCAGAAGACGCATTTTCACACTTAACCCAACGTCTTGGTCCTACAAAGGAGGTGATAGCGCAGCGGGCCAGGCAACCGGACTATAATGCTTTAACACTTTCACTTAGCCATAGGAGCTTGACAGTGAGAATATTTAGGTAGCTCCTTGGTGGCGACTGCGCTCATCCGAGTTCGGGGCGCGTATGTGCCTGATCGGGAAGCGGCCCTTCGTTAAAATGGAAGAATCCGATAGATTCCGATAGGTCATCGAGTGGCTGACCAGCCTCACGCTACATTATGACAGTCAGTTTTCGGCTTTCTCTACTGAGGTGCTCGCCCGGCCGAACCGGGGCACAATCACAGTAGTTCTCCTGGTGCTACCTTAGCCGATAGAGCGGAACATAAGGTAGCCGAACTCAGGAGCCGGGCAACCCAACATTTGACCAAAGACATGATTCGGAGCTGATGCATATAATGCCAAAACTCGCGACGCCGAACACTCCCTAAGGTATTCGGTCTTTATGAGTGCGGGCGAAACAACACTCTTTATTAAAAAAGCCCCTAGTGTCCAGGTACGTGCAAAAATTCTGACATGGCCACATGCCAAGACGCCAGCCTCCTCCTTGGTTATATCAGAAAAAACCAGGGGATGTGTAGCAACAAGAGACAGTAAAAAAGGTTTACGCAGGGTCTTAACCTAAAAAGAATCCTTTAGGACGGGTCCCTACTGCACGTCTGCGCCTGTGTCTCCATTGTGCCGTATCCTGGACGGGCACCGCACGACGTTCATCTGTAAAAGAGAGGAACTGAGTTGAAAACGGGTCGTGCCGAAAAAGTTTAAAATAAACAAGGTGTAAAGTAAAATATATAAAATTGAGCTTTATTGTCTCTTATTATATATGCATGGAGCCCCTAGTGCGGGGGTATATGGCCACTGAGCCTGCATCGATGATGATTTTGTACCGAACTCGTCTATCCGCGTTCGTGGTCTTTAATGACCTATTTTGAAGTTCTCTGGCCGGTGAGGCCATTTTGCTGTGGGGCTGTCAAAGCGGCCGCATAGTCCTCCGCTTGGGGAGGCGCCCTTTAGTGCTTCCCCTTCAAAGAGATGATGCCTCGTGGACCGGGCATCTTAAGTGTGAGAGATGCATAATGCGGTATTGCGTTAAAGCGAGCGAAAGCTTCACGTCCCAGTAGTGCTTGATAGCGAATTGAGAACGGGACGATATGGAAGGTCAGCTTTTCGCGGTGGAAGTTATCGGCAGAGCCGAATATGACTTCGAGCCGGAGAAAACCCATACAACGGGTGTCCGGACCAGGTATTACCCCTTGAAAGGAGGTTTTGCTGCGGCGGATTCTTGTTGGGTTTATCCCCATGTGCTGGATTGTATCCTGATATATTAGGTTTAGTCCACTGCCGCCGTCCATAAGGACATTTGAAAACTGGAGTCTGCCAATTATTGGATCGAGTATCAAGGCAGTCCAGCCTGCATTCTTGATATTTCTAGAATAATCTAGCTGATCGAAGATGATCGGTTTTGACAACCAGTGTCCGGACCCTTTGGGGATGGGCCGTGTGGTGCGTACCTTTATGGGCGCCGCACATTTTGTTATGTGAAGTGAGTTCACTGTTTTTACTTCTTGTGGGAAGTTCTTTTGTTTCCTAGTGCTTTGCTTTTGGGGTTCGTCCTCGTCTTCGCTTGGTGTGTCGAGCCCCTTGTGTACGGCGTTGAGTCTGCCGGATTGTTTGAAAACCCAACAGTCTCTGTGGGTATGGTTAGCAGGCTTCCCGGGAGTACTGTGTATCTAACATATCCTGTCCAGGATTTTATGTAGGTTGGATGGATCGTCCCTGTTATCCTGGGGGGGGGGGCAATTTTGCCTGACTTTGTCGTGAGCCTTTGAATCCGGCATTGACTGCCGTGCTCTTCGGATTTTTGTCCTTAGTTCAACGACGGTCCTTGTTGCGTCGCGGTTTTCCGTTTCCATCCCTAGTTTCGGATGTACTTGGGTCGCTGGGGCTGCACCTTGCCAACCAACTGTCCTCCCCTGCACAAAAGCGGGTCATGAGGTATGTTAGTGCGGCCATTGTTCTTGGCTTTTCTTGGCCGAGGTGTCTGGCGAGCCATTCGTCTCGGACGTTATGCCTGAGAGCTGCCAAGGCTTCGGCGTCCGGACAGTCGACTATCTGATTCTTTTTAGTGAGGAATCTATTCCAGAACTGCCGAGCTGGTTCTCCGGGTTGTTGAGTTATGTGACTAAGATCGTCTGCATCCGGAGGGCGGACATAGGTCCCTTGAAAATTTTCTCGTAAAGCATCCTCGAGCTCTTCCCAACTTCTAATTGTGTTTTCAGGAAGGCTTTTGAGCCAATGCCGGGCTGGCCCTTTAAGCTTGAGGGGTAAATATTTTATGGCGTGGAGATCATCTCCTCTAGCCATGTGTATGTGGAGGATATAATCCTCGATCCAGACTCCAGGGTCTGTTGTTCCATCATATGCCTCTATGTTTACGGGTTTGAATCCCTCTGGAAATTCATAGTCCAGAACCTCATCGGTGAAACATAGGGGGTGTGCAGCGCCCCTGTATTTGGGTGTGCCGGATTCTGACGATGGCTTCATAGAATTGCTGACGAGAGCTTGCTTTCTTGGCCCATAAATTGACCTGACTAGGCCCTGATGTGAATCCTTAAGTGGGTCGCATGCCGATTTAAGTGCGGCGCCGCTTGCCGCTTTATGGGGTCATCTATCCGACCGTGTGGCTTTCTCATTTTTTGAATGTGAGGGCTCTAGGGCCTCTTGGTCGAATTCAGGCAGTAGCTTTCTTTTCGGATAGCTTTTAGTGCGGCGACTGTCGCCGTATTTATCTGCGGTATTGATTACTTTGCTCCATCTAATCCGGAGTGCATCTTCCGCTGTTTTTAGCTTCCGCTTCTGCTTTTTCAGGCTGCGTGCCGTTGCAACGAGCCTCTCGTGGAGATTCTTCTGCTCCATGGGTTTATCCGGCGTGAGGTCGTCCGGAATGTCGTTTTCACCGGAGGAGGGATGTTCGGTTTCCTCATCCGTGTTGCCCTGTTCGGACGGTTACTCTAAGGCCTGCTCGTCGTCTACCGGCTTGTCCTGCTCTATGGCTGGGTTTTTATCGAGGCGGGGCTTGGGTCGGCGTTTACGCCGACGCTTTGATTGCTTTTCGAGGGGTCGATCTCCCGTTCCATCCCCTTTTTCCTCGTTGTCGCTTCCTTTAGGGGTATCCACCATGTATACATCGTGAGGTGAGGTGGCTGCCCAATGCCCTGTGGGCGTTGGTTCGTTGGTATCTCTTGCATCGTCATCCATGCGGTCGATGTCTCCGGAGTCGAAGTTGAGCACGCCGTTTAAATTGTCGACAGTGGCTACCAAATGGGTGGTGGGTGGGCTTTGAATTTCTTCGTCGTCCGTATCCCATCCTCGCTGACCGTAATCCGGCCATGGCTCTCCTGATAAAGAGAGAGACTTAAGAGAATTCAGGATGACGCCAAAAGGCGAGTGCTGAAAGATGTCTGCAGCGGTGAACTCCATTATCGGCGCCCAATCGGATTCGGTCGGCAGGGGCGCGGGGGGTTCGTAGTCCGGGAAGGAGTCCGGATCCTCGGAGTCATAGATCATGCAGAGTACGGGGCTAGCGTTCGGCTTGATCGCCTTTAGGATCACAGCCCCCGAGGTGGCGTCCAACCGCTCGTCCTCGATTGGCGCAATAGGCTCTGAGTTAGAGGTCGGAACCGATGCGTGTGCGGCCTCCAGGACACTATCCGGAGGCAGAGCTAGATCATGCCCCTCGAGATAGTGCGGCGCGCTTGGCCGTGGCCCGAACCCGTCGAAGATCAAGTCTCGGCGGATGTCAGCCGTGTAGTTTAAGCTTCCAAACCTGACTTGATGGCCAGGGGCGTAGCTTTCGATCTGCTCCAAGTGGCCAAGAGAATTGGCCCGCAGAGCGAAGCCGCCGAAGACGAAGATCTGTCCGGGGAGAAAAGTCTCACCCTGGACCGCATCGTTGTTGATGATCAAAGGAGCCATCGGGCCTAAAGGCGACGGCACAGAGGAACTCTCAATGAAAGCACCAATGTCGGTGTCAAAACCGGCGGATCTCGGGTAGGGGGTCCTGAACTGTGCGTCTAGGCCGGATGGTAACAGGAGGCAGGGAACACAATGTTTTACCCAGGTTCGCACCCTCTCGATGGAGGTAAAACCCTATGTCCTACTTGATTAATATTGATGATATGAGTAGTACAAGAGTAGATCTACCACGAGATCAAGGAGGCTAAACCCTAGAAGCTAGCCTATGGTATGATTGTTGTGTATGGAGTTGATGAAGTTGTCCTACGGACTAAAACCCTCCGGTTTATATAGACACCGGATAGGGTTAGGGTTACATAGAGTCGGTTACAATGGTAGGAGATCTTGAATATCCGCATCGCCAAGCTTGCCTTCCATGCCAAGGAAAATCCCATCCGGACACGGGACGAAGTCTTCAATCTTGTATCTTCATAGTCTAGGAGTCCGACTGAAGGTATAGTTCGGCTACCCGAACAACCCCTAATCCAGGACTCCCTCAATCATCGTGGAGCATGTGGGAGCCAACATGGGTATCCAGATCCCGTTGTTGGTTATTGACCGGAGAGTCGTCTCGGTCATGTCTGCATGTCTCCCGAACCCGTAGGGTCTAGACACTTAAGGTTCGGTGATGCTAGGGTTGTTAGGAAGACTTGTATGTGATTACCGAATGTTGTTCGGAGTCTCGGATGAGATCCCGGACATCACGAGGAGTTCCGGAATGGTCCGGAGGTAAAGATTTATATATGGGAAGTTGTCATACGGTCACCGGAAAGGTTCACGGGCATATCGGTATTGTACCGGGGCCACCGGAGGGGTTCTGGGGTCCACCGGGAGGGGCCACCTCTTCCGGAGGGCCTTATGGGCTGTATGGAGAAGGGAACCAGCCCAAGTGGGCTGGGGCGCCACACCCCCTAGGGCCCATGCGCCTAGGGTTGAGGGAAACCCTAAGGGGGGCCCCCTTGCTTGGGGGGCAAGCCCCCCTCCCCTTGGCCGCCGCCCCCCCTCTAGATCTCATCTAGAGGGGGCCGGCCCCCTTCCCCCTTCCCCTATAAATAGAGGGGTGAGGGAAGGTCTGCACACAACATCCAAGGCGCAGCCCCTCCCCTCCACAACACCTCTCCTCCTCCATAAGAGCTTGGCGAAGCACTGCGGGAGTACTGCAGCTCCATCACCACCACGCCGTCGTGCTGCTGTTGGAGCCCTCTTCCTCAACCTCTCCCTCCTCCTTGCTGGATCAAGGCGCGGGAGACATCCTTGCTCCGTACGTGTGTTGAACGCGGATGTGCCGTCCGTTCGGCGCTAGGATCTTCGGTGATTTGGATCACGTCGAGTACGACTCCATCAACCCCGTTCTCTTTAACGCTTCCGCTCGTGATCTACAAGGGTATGTAGATGCACTCCTCTCTCCCTCGTTGCTAGATGACTCCATAGATTGATCTTGGTGATGCGTAGAAAATTTTAAAATTCTTCTACGTTCCCCAACAGTTGGAGACTGTCAGTTTTTTGGACCAGATTTGATCAAGGAGTCTGAAGAGAAGGTTAAGTTCATTCGAGATAGACTGAAGGTAGCTCAGTCCAGACAGAAGAGTTATGCCGATACTAAACGCAAGGAGGTAGACTATGAAATTGGAGACATAGCATATCTTCGTGTGTCACCACTGGGAGGAGTTAAACGATATGGAGTTAAGGGAAAGTTAGCCCCGAGATTTGTAGGACCATACCGAGTTCTGGAACGTATGGGAGAAGTTGCCTACAAGTTGGAGTTACTCGAAGGACTGTCAGGAGTTCATGATGTGTTTCGCATTTCCCAGTTGAAGAAGTGCCATGCAGAGATGGCCGATATTCCTCTGAGAGATACAGTGCCCCTGGAAGCAATTCAGTTGGACAGTGACCTAACCTACGAGGAGAAACCCGTCAAGATTCTTGAGTTTGCTAGCTGAGTTACCCACAACAAGGTTATCAAGTTTTGCAAGGTTCAGTGGAGCCACCATACAGAGGATGAAGTCACCTGGGAATGAGAAGAAGATCACGGAAAGACCACGCACACCTATTTTCTAGCCAACCCGAATCTCGAGGGCGAGATTCATCTTAAGGGGTAGGTTTGTAACATCCCAATTTTCAATTTGGATGTTATACATAGGTCATCATATGCATATCATATTTTAATTGCAGTTTCGGTTGTGATCCTAGAAATCCTAAGCAACCCAAGGAGAGAGTTGGGGATTTCATTTATTTTCATATTTGAAATTTTCTCAAATTTGAAAAGAGGATCAATTTGGTTTTAATATTTTTCTCTCTTAAATATTTCCAACATTTAAATTTAAAGAGAGAAGATAATATGACTTCTTCAAAAAGAGAGGAATATTGGAGAATTTTTTTTAAGATCAAATAAATATTTTATTTGGATTTTATTTGAATTAGAAAAATATGCATTTCTGAAAATTGCATTTTTAGGCCAGAAAAATGTTCACTTTGTTTTAAATATTTTATTTAGACAGCGAAATTGTTTTTCGCATTTTTAGATTTTTTTAATTATTTTTAGGATTTTTTTATTCGGCGGAGTTTATATATAAAAAAAGTTTCCCCGAACCGACTGGGCCGAAACCTAGAAGGCCCTACTCCCGCGCGCCGCCGAGCCTGGCGCGGACACCTGGGGGGGGGGGAGTCCGTGCCGGACTCCGCCCCGGGCCGGCCCCTCGCGCAAGCCACCGCCGCCCCCTGGTCTCTTATAAGGCCGAGGCCCCGCCGCCTGCAGCCGCCGCCTTCTGCCGCTGCTACCGCCGCCGCTAGCGCCGCTAGCCGCCGACGTTGCCGCCCGCTCGCCGGACCCCGCCGCCCCGCCTCACTGTTGCCCGCTGCCACGCCGGAGCCGCCGACTCGCCGGATCTCACCGACCCGCCGGTTTTCATCATGAACCAGTAAAAAACCATCACCGGTTTTTTTGGTTTTCGATCTAGATCGGTTTTTATTTTAGGGTTAGGGTTTTCTTGGTTTTTCTCGATCGGATCTATTTAGTGAACGTTCACCCGAACACCTCTTGTTTGTGAACGCTTTCGTCCGTTCGTTAGTCTTTTCTTTTTATTTTTTTCGGCCAGGGACCTATCCGCGATTATTTTTTTTATCGCAGATTAGCCCCTGATCTTCAAACGCTCGCAACTTTTTAACTGTTTGTCCAAATCCAGTGAAACCAGTGCCAAAATCTTCATATCAACCCCCTCTTTCTAGTTAACCGACTTGAACATGATCTTGACAAATTAAAATTTGGTTGCAAGCAGATTTGAACTTGAACTTCTTTTGACCGCAGTTTGAGTTTCTTAGCTCCAATTCGATTGATACTTTTTGCAAATCGAAGCTCTTATCTAGAAATTTTGATTTGGATCTTTTCTCTTGAGGTTTACCCTTGCATATATTTCATGATTTCTTATGTATGTTATTGTTTGATTGCGATAGAGTTTCCGGTGTGCAAAGCGTGCTACTACGAGTCACTATGGTTTTCAGATCGTGAGCAAGGCAAGTAACTCTTTGATCATACCCCTTTATTACCCAGTTTTTATGCATTAGTTTCAACCCTCAAACATTGCATGAGTAGGATTTGCTTAACATATGGGTATTAGGAAGTAGTAGATGAGGTAGAACCTATTGCCCTTTTATGCAAACCCTGGGAGTTACTTCTACTTTATGCTTATACTGCTATGCTATGCTCATAGACATGGTTTGGTTGAGTGTATCCATGAAAGATGTGAGAATTGTTAAACAATGGTTAACTTAAGGTGGCTACTTTAATACACATCTGGGTGGATTGGTTGAGGCACCCTGGAGCACCCAGTGATTGTCTGGGCACCTGGAGCAATCCAGTGCTGTCCTGGGATATCACGGAGTACCCGTGTGATCATCCTATGGTTCGCCACCCAGGCTCAAAGAGATCATTAGATTATTCATGCTAGAAACTTCCTTGTGCAGCCACAAGCCAAATGGGCTCTGGCATAGTTGAGTAAGTTGTGGGAATCCTTTCCATGATGGGCTAGCAGATGTAGGGGATTGTAGGTGTACCGGCCTATCTATCGATTAAGGGGACCTCTTCGAAAAGACTGTGTCTCGGTCATCCATTTCTCAAACACCATGCATTGCAAGAAATACAACGGAGGAGATCGAGTCTTGTGGGGAAAAGTGCGCAAACCTCTGCAGAGTGTACAAACTAATCATGGTTAGTCGTGTCCTCGGTTATGGACATTCTTGAGTATCTGGTTCTTGAATTATTGGTTTGATCTTGTCACTCTTAATTAATTTTGTTGGGCTTTTAATTACTTCTTAATTGGGACTGAGTTGGAGGAACCTTCTCAATATTTTATCAACCAACTTGATAGTTAAATAAAATATATTCCTTTGAAGTAGGGAAAAATGGCTTTACGCAAACATGATAACAATAGAGCCTCCACCAGCCTTATATGCATGTAGTGATTGCAGTTATTCTTGTTCATTGCTCTAAAGTGTTATTTTGCTAGCGTATTCCATGTGTTGACCCGTTTCGGGCTGCAACGTATTGTGTTACAGACTTTTCAGACGAAGAGTAAGGTGCGCTAGGTCGTTGTTTTGCACTCAGCTATGCCGTTGGAGTTGATGGACTCACTTTTGCCTTCGAAGCCTTCCGCTGTTATCTTCCTTAGATGGCCTTCACCCATATTATTGTAATAGTACTCTCTTTGATATATTCGTTGTAATAAGTGTGTGATTGCACTCTGTTATAAATCCTTCAAGTACTGTGTGTGTCAGCATTACAGATCTAGGGGTGACACTTATGTACAGAGATTTGACCGGTTGAGGTCGGATCACTACATCGGGATCTATTTTTAGTCATTTCGGTAAGTAAGAGTGTCGAACCCAATGAGGAGCAGAAGGAAATGATAAGCAATTTTAAGTAAGGTATTTTCTGCAAGCAATGAAATTATTGGTAACAGATAATTTTGTGATAAGGTAATTTGTAACGGGTAACAAGTAATAAAAGTAAATAAGGTGCAGCAAGATGGCCCAATCCTTCTTGTAGCAAAGGACAAGCCTGGACAAACTCTTATATAAAGGAAAACGCTCCCGAGGACACATGGGAATTATCGTCAAGCTAGTTTTCATCATGTTCATTTGATTCGCATTCGGTACTTTGATAATTTAATATGTGGGTGGACCGGTGCTTGGGTACTGCCCTTCCTTGGACAAGCATCACACTTATGATTAACCCCTCTTGCAAGCACCCACAACTACAAAAGAAGTATTAAGGTAAACCTAACCATATCATGAAACATATGGATCCAAATCAGCCCCTTACGAAGCAACGGATAAACTAGGGTTTAAGCTTCTATCACTCTAGCAACCCATCATCTCCTTATTACTTCCCAATGCCTTCTCCTAGGCCCAAATAATGGTGAGGTGTCATGTAGTCGACGTTCACATGACACCACTAGAGGAGAGACAACATACATCTCATCAAAATATCAAACAAATACCAAATTCACATGACTACTTATAGCACGACTTCTCCCATGTCCTCAGGAATTAACGTAACTACTCACAAATCATATGCATGTTCATAGTCATAGGGGTATTAATATGCATCAAGGATCTCAACATATGATCTTCCACCAAGTAAACCAACTAACATCAACTACAAGGAGTAATCAACACTACTAGCAACCCAGAGGTACCAATCTGAGGTTTTGAGACAAAGATTGGATACAAGAGATGAACTAGGGTTTGAGATGAGATGGTGCTGGTGAAGATGTTGATGGAGATTGACCCCCCCCTCTCGATGAGAGGATCGATGGTGATGATGATGGTGATGATTTCCCCCTCTCGGGGGGATGTTTCCCCGGCAAAACAGCTCCGACGGAGCCCTAGATTGGTTCCGCCAAGGTTGCGCCTCATGGCGGTGGAATTTCGTCCCGAAAGCTTGCTTATGATTTTTTTTCAAGGCGAAAGACCTCATATAGCCAAAGATGAGCACCGGAGGCCTGCTAGGGGGCCCACGACGCAGGGGGGCGCACCCAGGGGGGTAGGGCGTGCCCCCCACCCTCGTGGATGGTGGGTGGCCCCCTCTGGTGCTTCCTTCGCCCACTATTTTTTATATATTCTGAAACCGACTTCCATGAAGTTTCAGGACTTTTTGAGTTGTGCAGAATAGCTCTCTAATAGTTGCTCCTTTTCCAGCCCAGAATTCCAGCTGCCGGCATTCTCCCTCTTCATGTAAACCTTGTAAAATAAGAGAGAATAGGCATGAGTGTTGTGACATAATGTGTAATAACAGCCCATAATGCAATAAATATCGATATAAAAGCATGCCGCAAAATGGACGTATCAACTCCCCCAAGCTTAGACCTCGCTTGTCCTCAAGCAGAAGCCGATATCAAAAATTATGTCCACATGTTTAGAGATAGAGGTGTCGATAAAATAAAATACGGACATGAGGGCATCATGATCATTCTTAGAATAGCA
>NC_041388.1:284869383-284877311 GCF_002162155.2 Triticum dicoccoides
GTAACAATTCATTCACAATTTCAAGTATGAATCAGAAACTTCATTGAAAATTAACAACCTATAATCCCAGTCATTGAAGCAATTGCAATTTATCATAACATCAGAAAGAGTCAATATAAGAGCTTTTCAGCAAGTCCACATACTCAACTATTATTTAGTCTTTCACAATTGCTAACACTCATGCAATACTTATGGGTATGAAGTTTTAATCGGACACAGAGAAAGATAGGGGCTTATAGTGTTGCCTCCCAACCTTTTACCTCAAGGGTAATGCCAACAATAATAGTTCATAAAAACTCACATCCAATTAGGTGTGTGTGTGTGTGTGTGTGTGTGTGTGTGTGTGTGTGTGTGTGTGTATCTATATTAGGATCTTTCCAACACACATTGCTTGCCAAAGGATAAAATGTAAAAAAAGGAAAGGTGAAGACCACCATGACTCTTGTATAAAGTACAGGACAAGAATAAAAGATAGGCCCTTCGCAGAGCGAAGCATAGGTTGTCATGTGTTTTTATGGTTGGATGCACGAAATATTAATGCAAAAGAACGTCAATTTATATTGCCACTTGTGATATGGACCTTTATTATGCAGTCTGTCACTTTTATTTCTTCCACATCACAAGATCATATAAAGCTTATTTTCTCCACACTAATAAATCATACATATTTAGAGAGCAATTTTTATTGCTTGCAACAATGACAACTTACTTGAAGGATCTTACTCAATCCATAGGTATATATGGTGGACTCTCATGGCAAAACTGGGTTTGAGGATATTTGGAAGCACAAGTAGTATCTCTATTTGGTGCAAAGAATTTGGCTAGCATGAGGGGGAAAGGCAAGCTCAACATGTTGGATGATCCATGACAGTATAATATATTTCGGATGTAAGAAAACATAACCCATTACGTTGTCTTCCTTGTCCAACATCAACTTTTTAGCATGTCATATTTTAATGAGTGCTCACAATCATAAAAGATGTCCAAGATAGTATATTTATATGTGAAAATCTCTCTTTCTTTATTACTTCCTATTAATTGCAACGATGACTAAAACTATGTTTGTCAACTCTCAACAACTTTTATTCATCATACTCTTTATATGTGAAGTCATTACTCTCCATAAGATCAATATGATCTCTTTATTTCTTTTATTATTTCTCTTTTATTTTTATTCCCTCAAGATCATAGCAAGATAATCAAGCCCTTTACTTAAAACTAATCTTTATTGTATATAGCTCACAGACTCGATTACATAGAAAGATTATAAAGAAAAACTCAAAACTAGATCATACTAAAAACTTTATTCTACTAGATCAAGATATTACCAAAAGGATCGAACTAAGAAAAACGGTAAAGATAGGAGTATGATGGTGATACGATACCGGGGCACCTCCTCCAAGCTTGGCAGTTGCCAAGGGTAGTGCCCATACCCATGTTTTTATGATTCTTTCTTCGGAGGTGGTGATGATGGAGTTGTTGATGATGTAGTGTCGCGCATCGAGCGCAGGAGGTCCTCCAATTTGCGAATAATGCCCTTGAGTGCGGTGATATGCTCCTTCAACAAAATATTTTCACGTGTGAGATACTTGTTTTGTATGCGAGCTAACTCAATCGTCTTGAAAGCTTTAATCTTAGTTGGGGTAAGAAGATTATAATGAGGTTGAAGGATATCTTCTTCTGCTACCGGATATTGATCCTCCGTGGCCTTCTTGATCCTATCATCCTTGTTGATCTCCCCGGGTTCTTCTCTCTTCAGTTCTATCTTCATTAGCCAATCATCGTCGCCCTCATTATTGGGGGAGGGGGAAGACATGATGCCTAGCCTTGACAACTCTGGCAGAAAATAGCTCAAAACAAAAATAGAGGATATTTGCGTGGTACGGTAGTCAAAACCTTCGGGAGATTATATAGTGAATTTTTACCGACCAAAAGAGGTATCATGCAAGAAAACGGAGTCCAGAGGGCACACGAGGTGCCCACGAGGTAGGGGGCACGCCCAGGGGGCTAGGGCGCACCATCCACCCTCGTGGACGCCTCGTGTCCTTTCTGGACTGCTTCTTATGTTCCTATTTTCTTAAATATTCCAAAACAGAGAAAAGTTGCTATTAGAATTGTTGTGGAGTCGGTTTACTTACCGTACCACATACCTCTTCCTTTTCGGAGGCTGAAACGTTCTGAAGGTGTCCCTTATATACTCCTACGGGGTTACGGTTTCAATAACATTAGTTTCAACATTTATAGGATTACCTGTGATATAATGTTTGATTCTTTGACCGTTCACCACCCTTGGATTTGTGCCTTCGAAGTTGTTGATTTTTATGGCACCGGAATGATAGACCTCCTCAATAACGTAAGGACCTTCCCATTTAGAGAGGAGTTTTCCTGCAAAATATCTTAAACATGAATTGTATAACAATACATAATCACCTACATTAAACTCACGTTTTTGTATCCTTTTGTCATGCCATATTTTAACTTTTTCTTTAAACAGTTTGGCATTCTCATAGGCCTGGGTTCTCCATTCATCAAGTGAGCTAATGTCAAATAGTCTCTTCTCACCAGCAAGTTTGAAATCATAATTGAGCTCTTTAATGGCCCAATATGCCTTATGTTCTAGTTCGAGAGGTAAGTGACATGCTTTTCCATAAACCATTTTATACAGAGCATACCCATAGGATTTTTATATGCAGTTCTATAGGCCCACAATGCATCATCAAGTTTCTTTGACCAATTCTTTCTAGATCTATTAACAGTCTTTTGCAAAGTTAATTTAAGCTCTCTATTACTTAGTTCTACTTGACCACTAGACTATGGGTGATATGGAGATGCAATTCTATGATTAACATCATACTTAGCAAGCATTTTACCAAAAGCACCATGAATAAAATGTGAACCACCGTCAGTCATTAAATATCTAGGGACTCCAAACCTCGGAAAAATAACTTCTTTAAGCATCTTAATAGAGGTGTTCTGATAAGCACTACTAGTTGGAATAGCTTCTACCCACTTAGTAACGTAATCAACAGCAACAAAAATATGTGTATACCCATTAGAGGAAGGAAACAGTCCCATATAATCAAAGCCCCAAACATCAAATGGTTCAATAACAAGTGAATAATTCATAGGCATTTCTTGACGTCTACTAATATTACCAATTCTTTGACATTCATCACAAGACAAGACAAAATTACGGGCATCCTTGAAGAGAGTAGGCCAATAAAAACCAGATTGCAATACCTTATGTGCAGCTCTATCTCTAGCATGGTGTCCTCCATAAGCCTCGGAGTGACCCTTGCGTAGGTTCTGTTCCTGTTCATGCTCCGGTACACAACGTCTAATAATACCATCTACTCCTTCCTTATAAAGGTGTGGGTCATCACAGAAGTAATGTCTTAAATCATAGAATTTTTTTCTTTTGCTGGTATGTGAAACTAGGTGGTGTAAATTTAGCAAAAATATAATTAGCATAATCAGCATACCATGGAGCAGTATGAGAAGCATTTATGACAGCTAATTGTTCATCAGGAAAGCTATCGTCTATAGGTAGTGGGTCATCAAGAACATTCTCTAACCTAGACAAGTTGTCTGCAACGGGGTTCTCTTCTCCCTTTGTATCAATAATATGCAAATCAAATTCTTGTAATAAGAGAACCCATCTAATAAGTCTAGGTTTAGCATCTTTCTTTTCCATCAGATATTTAATAGCAGCATGATCAGTGTGAACAGTTACTTTAGAATCAACAATATAATGTTTGAACTTATCACAAGCAAATACAACTGCTAAAAATTCTTTTTCAGTAGTAGCATAATTTCTTTGGGCACTGCCTAGAGTTTTACTAGCATATTGGATAATATTTAATTTCTTATCAACTCTTTGTCCTAGAATAGCCCCTACAGCATAATCACTAGCATCACACATAATCTCAAAGGGTAAATTCCAATCAGGAGGTTGAACAATAGGTGCAGAAATCAAAGCTTTCTTAAGTATTTCAAATGCTTCTACACAATCATCATCAAAGACAAAAGTAACATCTTTTTGTAAGAGATTAGTCAGAGGTTTGGAAATTTTTTAGAAGTCTTTAATGAACCTCCTATAAAAACCGGCATGACCAAGGAAACTTCTTATACCTTTAATGTCCTTAGGACACGACATCTTTTCAATAGCATCAACTTTAGCTTTATCAACTTCAATACCTCTTTTATAAATTTTATGCCCCAAGACAGTACCTTCATTAACCATAAAGTGCCACTTCTCCCAATTCAAGACAAGATTAGTTTCTTCACATCTCTACAAAACTCGATCAAGGTTGCTTAAGCAATCATCAAAAGAAGTTCCATATACGGAAAAATCATCCATGAATACCTCAACAATCTTTTCACAAAAGTCAGAGAATATAGCAGTCATACATTTTTGAAAGGTAGCAGGTGCATTACATAAACCAAAAGGCATACGTCTATAAGCAAAGGTACCGAAAGGGCAAGTAAAAGTGGTCTTTTCCTCATCCTCTTTCTACACAGGTATTTGAGAGAAACCAGAATAATCATCTAGAAAGCAAAAATGTGTATGTTTGGATAATATTTCTAGCATTTTATTAATAAAAGGTAAAGGTAATGATCATTTTTAGTAGCTTTATTTTGTTTGCGGAAATCAATTACCATTCTATAACCTGTAACCATTCTTTGTGGGATCAATTCATCTTTATCATTTGGAACAACAGTAATACCTCCTTTCTTAGGGACACAATGGACAAGACTTACCCACTGACTATCAGCAACGGTATAAATTATACCTACCTCCAAAAGCTTTAGTATTTCTTTTCTTACCACTTCTTTCATCTTAGGATTTAACCGTCATTGGTGATCGACAACCGGTTTAGCGTCTTTCTCCAATTTTATTTTGTGCTAGCATAGAGTGGGACTAATGCCCTTAAGATCATCAAGAGTATATCCAATAGTAGCACGGTGCTTCTTTAGAGTTTTCAATAATTTCTCTTCTTCCTGCTCTGAAAGGTTAGCACTAATAATAACAGGGTATATCTTCTTTTCATCAAGATAAGCATATTTAAGAGTATCAGGCGATGGTTTAAGCTCAAACACGGGATCACCCTTGGGTGGAGGAGGGTCCCCTAGGATTTCAACAGGCAAGTTGTGTTTCAAAATAGGTCCATGTTTAAAGAATACTTCATCTATTTCCCTTCTTTCATTCATAAACATATCATTTTCATGGTCTAGCAAATATTGTTCTAAAGGATCATTAGGAGGCACGGCAATAGAAGCAAGACCAATAATTTCATCTTTACTAGGCAATTCTTTATCATGGGGTTGTCTATGAAATTTAGCAAAATTAAAATCATGAGACATATCCCCTAAACCAACAGAAACAATATCCTTTTTGCAATCTATCTTAGCATTAACAGTATTCAAGAAGGGTTTACCAAATATAATGGGACAACAGTCATCTTGTGGGGAACCAAGAACAAGAAAATCAGCAGGATATTTAACTTTCCCACACAAGACTTCAACATCTCTAACAATCCCAATCGGTGAAATAGTATCTCTATTGGCAAGCTTAATTGTAACATCAATACCTTCTATTTCAGCAGGTGCAATATCATGCATAATTTCTTCATATAAAGAATGAGGTATTGCACTCACGCTAGCACCCATATCACATAAGCCATGATATCAATGATCTCCTATTTTAATATGAATAACATGCATGCCTACAACAGGTCTATGTTTATTTTTAGTATCGGGTCTAGCAATTCTAGCAGCTTCATCCCAAAAGTAAATAACATGCCCATCAATATTATCGGACAAGAGATCTTTAAACATAGCAATACTAGGTTCAACCTTAATTTGCTCAGAGGGTTTGAGTGTTCTAATGTTACTTTTGTTGACCACAGTTGAAGCTTTAGCATGATCCTTTATTCTAACAGGGAAAGGTGGTTTCTCAATATAAGCGGTAGGAACAATAGGATCAACATTATAAATGATAGTATTTTCTTCAGCTTTAATAGGTTCAACTACTTTTAATTCAATGGGAGGATGATATTTAAGCCACTTCTCCTTACGGAGATCAACATGAGTAGCAAAGGATTCACAAAAAGAAGCTACTATCCAGAGTCAAGTCCATATTTAGTGCTAAATTCACGAAAAGCATCGGTATCCATAAAAGATTTAACACAATCAAACTTAGGTGTTATACCCGACTCCTTACATTCGTCGAGTTCCCAATCTTCAGAGTTACGTTTAATTTTTTCCAATAAATCCCATTTGAATTCAATAGTCTTCATCATAAAAGAACCAGTACAAGAACTATCGAGCATGGAGCGATTATGAGAGAAAGCCGAGCATAAAAATTCTGAATAAAAATTTCTCTTAAGAGCTCATGATTGGGGAATGAATATAACATTGACTTAAGCCTCCCCCAAGCTTGAGCGATGCTTTCTCCTTCGCGAGGCCAATATATATATATAATTACGATCACGATGAACTAGCTAGATGCATAGGATAAAACTTCTGATGAAATTCCAATTTCAATCGGTTGTAGTTCCATGATCCAATATCATCAGATAGCCTAAAGCATGTCAATGCCTTTCCCTTCAAAGATAAAGGGAAAACCTTCTTCTTGATAACATCCTCGGGCATACCTGCAAGCTTAAATAATCCACAAACTTCATCCACATAAATTAAGTGCAAATCGGGATGCAATGTTCCATCTCCTATAAAAGGATTAGCTAGCAGTTTCTCTATCATACCCGAAGGAATTTTAAAGTAAATATTTTCAGTAGGTTCAGTAGGTTGAGGAGCAACTCTTTCCTCTACTAGTCAGGGCGAAAATACCCCAAACAAGCCCCTCAAAGGATTACTTTCCATAGTAACAAGTGATAGTAAATTTCAGCACACTATATAAATTTTTCCTTACCAAATTCCACCTACCAAAGGCGCTTCACTCCCCAGCAACGGCGCCAGAAAAGAGTCTTGATAACCCACAAGTATAGGGGATCCATCGTAGTCCTTTCAATAAGTAAGAGTGTTGAACCCAATGAGGACCAGAAGGAAATGATAAGCAGTTTTCAGTAAGGTATTTTTTGCAAGCACTGAAATTATCGGTGACAGATAGTTTTGTGATAAGGTAATTTGTAACGGGTAACAAGTAATAAAAGTAAATAAGGTGCAGAAAGATGGTCCAATCTTTTTTGTAGAAAAGTACAAGCCTGGACAAACTCTTATATAAAGGAAAACGCTCCCGAGGACACATGGGAATTATCGTCAAGCTAGTTTTCATCATGTTCATATGACTCGCGTTCGGTACATTGATAATTTGATATGTGGGTGGACCGGTGCTTGGGTACTGCCCTTCCTTGGACAAGAATCCCACTTATGATTAACCCCTCTTGCAAGCATCCGCAACTACAAAAGAAGTATTAAGGTAAACCTAACCATAGCATGAAACATATGGATCCAAATCAGCCCCTTATGAAGCAACGCATAAACTAGGGTTTAAGCTTCTGTCACTCTAGCAACCCATCATCTACTTATTCCTTCCCAATGCCTTCCCCTAGGCCCAAATAATGGTGAAGTGTCATGTAGTCGACGTTCACATGACACCACTAGAGGAGAGACAACATACATCTCATCAAAATATTGAACAAATACCAAATTCAGATGACTACTTATAGCACGACTTCTCCCATGTCCTCAGGAACAAACGTAACTACTCTCAAATCATATTCATGTTCATAATTAGAGGGGTATTAATATGCATAAAAGATCTGAACATATGATCTTCTACCAAGTAAACCAACTAGCATCAACTCCAAGGAGTAATCAACACTACTAGCAACCCATAGGTACCAACCTGAGGTTTTGAGACAAATATTGGATACAAGAGATGAACTAGGGTTTGAGATGAGATGGTG
>NC_041388.1:284877788-284975171 GCF_002162155.2 Triticum dicoccoides
CCTCGATGAGAGGATCGATGGTGATGATTCCCCCCTCCCGGAGGGATGTTTCCCCGGTAGAACAGCTCCGCCGGAGCCCTAGATTGGTTCCGCCAAGGCTCCGCCTCATGGCGGCGGAGTTTTGTCTCGAAAGATTGCTTTGATTTTTTTCAGGGAAAAAGACCTCATATAGCCAAAGATGGACACCGAAGGCCTGCCAGGGGGGCTACGAGGCAGGGCGCGTGCCTAGGGGGGTAGGGCGCGCCCCCACCCTCATGGATGGTGGGTGGCCCCCCTTTGGTGCTTCCTTCGTCCAATATTTTTTTATATATTCTGAAACTGACTTCCGTGAAGTTTCAGAACTTTTAGAGTTGTGCAGAATAGGTCTCTAATATTTGCTCCTTTTCCAGCCCAGAATTCCATCTACCGGCATTCTCCCTCTTCGTGTAAACCTTGTAAAATAAGAGAGAATAGGCATGAGTGTTGTGACATAATGTGTAATAACAGCCCATAATGCAATAAATATCGATATAAAAGCATGATGCAAAATGGAAGTATCAAGATCAAAGAACTCAGTGATGAATTTGACGCATATCGTGCAGATTGGCTGGGAGCCAATGTCAGATTCGTCAAGATGGCGAAGGGATTCACCTCAAATGTTGCAGCCCCAGCGCAACATGAAATTCCTCAGGATGAAACATCTTCTCAGCCTACTGAAGAACATGTCAGCACTGCTGAAGAAACTGAAAGCACCAGGGCTGATGAAGACATTCCAACCGCTGAAGAAACTGCCAGGGCAACCTCTAGTGTTGCGCCTGAAGAACAAGCCAGGCCTGTTGACGCATCTGCTACAACGCTGAAGAGATTGGCCAAGCCAGGACAACTACATCAGTTGTGCCTGAAGAAATCGAACCAATTTCCTCTGCTCCTCCTGCACCAACAACAAGCATCAACCTTCCTTCTACATCAGAAGTGAAGAAAACCAAGGTTGCAGAGCAAGCAGTTGTGAAGAAAAGGAAAGCATCTGCTTCCTTAGAGTCTTCCGCTCCAAAAAAGGTGAACATTTTGATAAGGTCCTATGAAAATCCCATAGATGTTATTCCTCTCTCAAGCATGCCATCAAAGGAGATTGTTCCCTTTGGCGAGGAATATGTGATTCCCAATGAATCAGATGAAGAAGATCCTTCTACTGCTTTGTCAGAGCAGTTGGATGAAGAAATTGAAGTGGATAACATCCCTTCGACCCCACTGGTATCCTCGCCCATGCCTTAGTTCACTGCTGAAGAGTCCAGTGTTGAAGAAATAGACGTGGACATTGGGTGCACCACTCCAATTCTGAATGATGACTACTGGGAAAGTCATCACCCCAATGCACCACTATTCACACCTCTCCAACAGATTCCTCAGTCCCCTATTCAGACCAAAGAAATTCACACAGGATCTGAAGAACACCAGGCATCTCTCCTCACTATACCTGAAGAAATTCCAGCCACTAGCGCTGATGAAAATGTTGCTGTTGAGATGGAGACCAAGGCTGCTGAAGAAATTCCCACTGAAATTCCTTAGCCCATGGCTCAAGAAAATGTGATTCAAGAGGCTGTGATGGCAACTACTATAAATCTTCAGCCCAAGACTCAGAATCCTCACTCCAAGAAGCAGAAGTTCGAAGCTGATGACTTCTTTGCTGAGGACATATTCTTCACGGATTATAATCCATATAACTCTGCAAGACTCAGATGCAAGCACTTCTGGATAGCAAGTCAAATGAATTTCTATTCTTCACTACTATTCGATAAGGACAAGATCTTTGACCATGAGCAAATTACTCATGCGGACATGGAGTCGTTGCCCTGCTTCACCCCGGTCCTCAGTGTTCTTCATGACGCTGGGCTGCTCAACCTCTGCACCGACTTCTGTGACTAGAATGAAGAACTCATTCTTCAGTTCTATGCCACATTGCACATCACTGGTAATGTTGAGGACGTCAATTCATGGGTGCTGGACTGGATGATTGAAAATACTCACTACAAAGCACCGACCTCTGAATTGCTTCACGCCGTCCCAGTCAGTCCTCCCACTGAAGGTGCAAGGTGCATCTATGATGAACCTGAACTTTCCAATCATCTGATGCAAGTGCTGATGAAGCCATTGAAGTGAGGCCAAGCTCCCAAAACCCAATTCCACGTCAAGGAACTACTCTATGTGCCGAGGACCATATACAGGATATTGACCAAAACCCTTAGTCCAATTAAGGGCCACAACTCTGATGATGAAGAAGTTGTTGGCATCATGAAGAATCTGCTTTTCAACATCATCCATGGTATTCCTATCAACTACCACGATTTCTTCATGTGGACTTTGGCCAATGTCACTCTTTCACCATTTGAATTGAAGCCATACGCTCCCTGGATCATGAGATTCATCAGATCAAGGTCGTCAATTCATTACAAGGCTGATTTGCAAAATCACGTCAGCTACTTGCCCCCAATCGAAGTACTCAAACGGACTATTTCCTCAGCTGATGAGAAGGGCGAGGCTGCTGTCATTGATGAAGGCACTCATCCATTGGATGGACAGTTCCACAAAGCTGCATCCAACTCCACCAATGATGACTCTACCACGCATGACACTGCCGCGAATGCTTCAAAGCAAATTCCTCAAGCCACTGCTCCCAGGGTGATGACTGATCGTGAGCTTCTCCTCAGTCTTCATCAGATGGTTGATCGCAACCACAAGTGGGTCAAGCATCAGTTTGGTGCTATTCTTCAAAACATGACAGTCACTCAAAATACTATGACGAAGAATCACTACTATCTGCATGAAGTCATTGACCGCACCTGGGAAATTCAGTGCTGAAGATCTCAAGAAGATGGAATTTCAACAGGACTTTGACTAGGCATAGCCACTTTCAAAGAAATTCAAGAAGGTCAAAGTTCCTCAGCTTGTGGCCAGTTCATATTCTTCATCGCGCGAGACTGATGAACATGAAGACTTGAACGACACTGTGGCAGGCCCTACTCCAACGGACGACCCCAACAACACTGGCGATCCTCCATCAACTTCATGATATTCTTCAGGGGTGTTAGTCCTCATTTTTCGTCCCTTTTGGTCATTTGATGACAAAGGGGGAGAAATTTGAGTTAGTCTTCAAGCGGGTCTCTTAAATGGGTGTTTTTTTGCTAAGTTAGAACTCTCATTCTTCTGAAGTATTTGTTGGATCGAGTTGTAAACTTAAGTCTGATGGTGGTCTGATACTTTTGCTATGTTCTTCTGCATGCTATTTCCTCATATATATTAATGCACGCATGTTGAATTACATCAGCCACCATATTTCATCATGCATTTCAAATTCTTCATATCATATGTTAAATGCGTGTATGAATTACAAGATATAGGGGGAGATATCCATGATTCTATTATACAATGTGCATTTGCTCTTCAAGGCAAACTCCTCACATATGCACATCTTCAGGGGGAGTTCTTCTATGTCTTGCAATCAAATTCCTCAATATCAGTTGTCGGTGTCAAAATCGGCGGATCTCGGGTAGGGGGTCCCGAACTGTGCATCTAGGGAGGATGGTAATAGGAGGTAGGGGACACGATGTTTTACCCAGGTTTGGGCCCTCTTGATGGAGGTAAAACCCTACGTCCTGCTTGATTTATTCTTGATGATATGGGTATTACAAGAGTTGATCTACCACGAGATCGGAGAGGCCAAACCCTAGAAGCTAGCCTATGGTATGATTGTATGTTGTCCTACGGACTAAAACCCTCCGGTTTATATAAACACCAGAGGGGGCTAGGGTTACATAAGGTCGGTTACAAAGGAGGAGATATACACATCCGTATTGCCTAGCTTGCCTTCCACGCCAAGTAGAGTCCCATCCGGACATGAGACGAAGTCTTCAATCTTGTATCTTCATAGTCCAACAGTCCGACCAAAGGATATAATCCGGCTGTCCGGATACCCCCTAATCCAGGACTCCCTCAGTAGCCCCCGAACCAGGCTTCAATGACGATGAGTCCGGCGCGCAGTATTGTCTTCGGCATTGCAAGGCGGGTTCTTCTCCATCTTTCGAACGTTTGTAAATCAGTGTCTGGTCCCATAAATGTTTGGACCTCTTGGCTTTTGTGCCCAATAAGTTCTTTCTCCCACGCATCGAATGAATACGAGGCGCCAGGGTGTTTTTACATTCTCCCCCCTAGCCAGATAAATAAATTGTCTATTGAAGGGATGGGGATCATTAGATCCGATCCATACCATCCTCCCCGAGCGAGAGTCCATCAGAGCGCATTCCGGAAAGATCCATTCTAGCATGGCCGACCTCCGCAGCTCCTCCTCCCGCCCCCGAAGCCCTAAGCCCGGTGATTGGGAGAGGTGTTCAGTCCCACACAGTCGTTTAGTCGAACTACAGACTAAGGGATTTCTCCCTCCGGCGTACATGGTGCCCGTTCGAGCCGGGCTCGCCACCTATAATGGCGGGGAGCAAGCGGAGATCTTTCCCTATCCCTCTATGGGGGAACGGGTGTGCCTTGTTCCCTATCTATTAAGGGGACTCGGATTTCCAATTCATCCGTTCCTCCGCGGGCTCCTGGAGTTCTATGGCCTCCAATTACACAATTTCACCCCCGCCTCCATCCTACATATCGCCGGCTATGTGGCTCTCTGCGAGTTGTTCCTGGGCTGCGAGGCTCACTTCGAGCTGTGGAAAAGGCTATTTTGCCTCGTCCCTCGCACACAGAGGGGGTCACTTTATCAAGTGGGTGGAGCCGAAATATGGCGCATCGCCGATACCGGATACCTGTCCAGTACTCCGAAGAAGTCACCCGAAGACTGGCCTTCAGAATGGTTTTATATGGAGGACGTTCCCCTTCTGAACCCTATTCGGTAGGGTCTTCCTGAGTTCAACAATGCTCCTCTGAAGAAACGCCGAAGTTGGCGCCCACGGAGCCCCCAGGTGGAAGACAATGGAGAAGTCCCCTATATGATGAACCGAATTAAAGCACTGGCTCGATCAGGATTGACAGTAATCGAAGTTATGTCGATTTGCATAATGCGGGGAGTGCAACCACTTCAATATCATGGGCACCCCTTGTGGTGTTATAACGGGGCGGATGACGCCACCCGCTGCGGGCGTAAGGGTCTAGACAATGTTGCCGCTTTAGTGAAAATTTTGTCTGAATTGTTCAAGGGTGAGGAAGAGGAGTTCACCCGCATCAAGCCACATGATGGATTCTCCATGTACAATCCTCCAAGCTGGGTAAGTTATATCTCCCTGCTCCCATTTTTCCCGCATTCTTTGTCGTAAGTATTCACCTTGCCACTTTGCGGCAGGAACTGCGAAAAGCCATAAAGGAGGTCAGCAGCCCTTCTCCACAACCAGAGGACCCTGACCGGGCCCTCGACTCCGGACTTGAAGAAGATTCGGTTATATTCGTGGAGCTGATAGACCGGCAGTTCTATCAGTTAAGCCGCGACGATGCCATGCTGGCCATTACGGCCGGCTTTCTCGGACTTCTCCCTGCATCGCACGTAAGAGAAAACAAAAATCCCAACTCCAAAACTAGGATCCTCTTTTAGACACTTCACCCACCATATATACATGGCATTTTTACAGGGAAGGCATTCGAGACGCCCTGCCGAACCCGCAGCAACGCGCCAACAGGAGGCACCGAGGCCGGGTAGGCCAAAAAGGAAGGCGGTCAGGACGGAGACGCCGGCGCAAAGGTATAACAAACCCCGCTCCGTGGTTGTCGTCTTTCTCGAAATATAATGACGCTCGTGTTTTTTTAACAAAAAAAACGCTCGCCGAAATATGTCCGGCGATGTTACTAATCACGCTTCCACCAGCCGGGCGCCAGGACCGAACATAGAGGCGGAAGCCGATATGGGGCGGGAGCCGGATAATCCCCCTACAGAGGATGCAGATAGATTATCTGCTACAAACTCAGAGGTGGAAAGCGCCATGAATCATAGGCGCCGCCGAGCCGTACTCCGTGACACTTGTTTCTCACCAGAGGCATTTGATGCCTTCAATTCTGGAGAGGCGTACCTCCGAGCTGCTCAAGATGGTCTAGCCAGAGGCACGGATCAGTATGTAAAGGATGTACGGGTAAGTAAATCTGACGATTTATATGTATCAGTAGCCCATGAGACTTGAAACAGTTAGCAGAACTGATTTAAGGATCATCTTTATTGTGCAGGTTCTTACAGAGAAGAATACTAGGCTGTCACAGGAGCTAGAGGAATGCAAGACCAAACTGCGGGCTGCTGTGGCCGCATTACAGGAACCGAAAAAGTCACCTATTGGTAACATTTACTTTAAAGAATGATGGTTACCATATAATGTGCGGCATGGCTGCACATCTAACAACAGATGTTGCAGATGAATCCGGAGGACCAGCATGTTATGCGATAGCTAGAGGCTGGCAAACGCGTGCTGACTAAGGTTAGGCGGGAGAAAAACAATCTCCAAGATGCCAATATTAAGCTGAGCGTGGAACTAAAAGACGTTCGAGGCCAGCTTGCAGACTCCGAGAAGGAGAATAAGCGGCTTCGGCGCGGCATTTTTAGTAAGTGCTTGAACAAATCCTTTTAAAGGAGTTCGACGAAGAAGCCGACTAACAGCGTTACATCTGTAGGTATGCTGACGGGTCGTCCCACGGAGGAAATGCCCGGGTCTGCAGGTGATCTTCTATCTGAGCTGCCACATCTGCACGAACAAGTTTGGCAGGTGATGCAGGGTGTTGCCCAGGCCTTGTGGTCGTCCGTCTCCCTGCCAGAGGGCGTTGCAGAGCTTGCGGAGGAGCTCAAGGGAGCACGGCGGCCCTTTCGATTATGAAAGATATCAGCCTGCCGACAGGGTGCCAGAGAAGCCTGGGCCATGGTGAAGACGTTGTATACCAAGGCAGACCCAAATCACATGGCCGAGGTGGGACCTGTGGGGCTCGACGGAAAGGAGATCCCTATTAGCTTAGTTTATGGGCAAGTAGAATTAGCCACAAAGTATTCCCAACAGGATTGTAAGCTAGACCGCCTGTTGGATGGTATAGAAGAGGAATTTAGTCAGTCTGCATGACTATGTAATGAAAGTGACATGTATAATGCCTTCTAGCCAGATTGTAGATCATTTGTCTTGGCGGACCTTTTCGCTTCAACCTCGGGAGACCAGGCGTTATATAAGAACCAGGGCATGCATGGAGACCAGGCGTAGGGGTCATAAGTGCTTGAACAGACAAGTGCCCAACTAGTTATGTTATATTACATGGGTAGTAAGAAACATCTTGCAGGGAGAATAGTTCCGTTAAGGGTTCGTTTCCCTGGGTAAGCATGCCCTAAAGTGCATGTCCGGACTACGATAGGAAACACAGGAAAAACATCTGGGGGAAGATATGGACAATAAATAAAAATCATCTTTTGTTCACCGACCGAATATTCCCTTAAGAACGCTAGCTTTCAGCTTCACCCAGTCTGAGGTACACATCCGGCTGACCCGGCAGTAACAATCGCAGAGGTGCTCCCCTTATGCCCTAGCCGAATTAAAGGGAACGTAGGGCATAAATACAAGAGCCAGGCAACCCAGCTTGGCCAAAACTTATGTCATTTCGATGCATATAGTGGGTGAAAAAAGGTACATGCGGAAGTATAACACGTGTGTGGGGCATGAGGCCCAGATAAATAATTTAAGCTTCTGTGAAAGAAGCCCCTAGGTATGAAGAGTGCGGCTAGCGCATCTGTAATGTGCAAGCGAGGCACAAGGTGACCCTTGAAGGCCTATAGAAAGATTAAAAGAAAGAAAGAAATAAAAACAACACAGATAATGTATATGCAAAAAATGGACGGGGGAAGGGGACAAACATAAAGTCCAGCGCTAGGCGTGGAATCTTCGGAGTCTGGACGCGTTCCATGGGTTCGGCTCGAGTTGATTAGTCGATGCATCCCGCAGTCGGTACGCTCCACCGGCCAGAACTTGGTCAATAGTGAAGGGACCTTCCCATTTGGGCTCGAGCTTGTTCTTTTTCTTATCCGGCGGGCGTAGAACTAGTTCACCAACGTTACAGGTTTTGGCCTGTACTTCTTTGCTTTGGTATCTACGAGCATGTTGCTGATAAAATGCGGAACGGGCCTTTGCTACATCGCGCTCCTCCTCCAGGGTGTCCAGACTGTCCTGTCGATTGAGCTCGGCTTCTTTTCTTCATACATGCGCACTCGAGGTGAGTCATGAATTATGTCACAGGGCAAAACTGCCTCTGCGCCGTACACTATAAAGAAGGGTGTATATCCGGTACTACGATTCGGCATGGTCCGCAGCCCCTAGAGTACGGAGTCGAGCTCCTCTACCCAGTGCGTGTTAGACTCCGTTAAGGAACGCACTAATCTGGGTTTAATGCCGCTCATTATAAGACCGTTTGCTCGCTCAACTTGGCCGTTGGTTTGTTTGTGATAGACTGAGGCATAATCGAGCTTGATGCCCATTTTGCTGCACCAGAGTTTTACCTCGTCGGCCGTGAAGTTCGTGCCATTATCAGTGATGATGCTATGGGGGACACCATAACGGTGTACAACCCCGGATATGAAGTCTATCACCGGTCCGGATTCGGCTGTTTTAACATGTTTGGCCTCTATCCATTTGGTGAATTTATCCACCATGACCAATAAGTATTTTTTCTTGTGGGTTCCCCCTTTAAGGGATCCAACCATGTCAAGCTCCCAGATCGTGAAGGGCCATGTAATGGGGATTGTTTGGAGGGCGGTGGGTGGCATGTGGCTTTGATTTGCAAAGAGCTGGCAACCGGCGCAACGTTGGACCAAGTCCTGTGAATCTGCCCTGGCCGTTGGCCAATAGAATCCTGTACGGAAGGCCTTGCTTACAAGAGACCGGGCTGCGGCATGATGACCGCCGAGTCCGGTGTGAATTTCTGCCAAAAGATTCCGCCCTTCCGCTTCGGAGATGCACCTTGGAAGGACTCCGGTAGTGCTTTTTTGTACAATTCTCCCTCATGGACCCTGTAGGCCTTGGATCGCCGCACTATGCAGCGTGCCTCATTTTGGTCCTCCGGAAGTTCCTGTCTAGTTAGGTAGGCCAAGAATGGTTCTGTCCACGGGGCAATAATGGCCATTATTTCATGGGTTGAAGGTGTTATTTCGGTGGCGGAGCCTCTGATTGTGTCAGCGAGTTCGATATCAGGTATTTTGGCCGGGTCCGGACTGTTATTACCGGTGTCCCCTTCCCATACTACGGATGGCTTGAACAGCCTCTCCAAAAATATGTTGGGGGGGACCGCATCGCGTTTTGCGCCGATGCGGGCAAGGATATCCGCCGCATGATTGTCTTCCCGAGCCACATGGTGAAATTCGAGCCCCTCGAACCGAGCTGACATTTTTAGGATGGTGTTTCGATAGGCCGCCATTTTCGGATCCTTGGCGTCAAAGTCTCCATTTATTTGGGATATTGCGAGGTTTGAATCCCCACGCACCTCCAGGCGTTGAATTCCCATGGAGACTGCCATCCGAAGATCATGCAATAGAGCTTCGTATTCGGCTGCATTGTTGGAGTCTGTATACAATATTTGCAGTACGTACTAAACGGTATCTCCGGTTGGGGACATCAGGACGACGCCAGCCCCTAGACCAGCCAGCATTTTAGAACCGTCAAAGTGCATGATCCAATTGGAGTATGTGCCGTACTCTTTAGGGAGTTCGGCCTCCGTCCATTCAGCGATGAAGTCGGCCAATACATGTGACTTAATGGCTCGTCGAGGTTTGTATGTTATGTCAAACGGGAGGAGCTCAATGGCCCATTTGGCAATCCGGCCCGTAGCATCGCGGTTGTTTATAATATCATTAAGTGGCACTTCCGAGGCTACTGTAATCGAACACTCTTGAAAGTAGTGTCGCAGCTTCCGTGATGCCATGAATACTGCATATGCTATCTTTTGATAATGTGGGTACCGTGATTTGCATGGAGTGAGGATAGTGGATACATAGTATACCGGCTTTTGAAGAGGGAATTTATGTCCGTCCGCTTCCCGTTCGACAATGAGCACCGCGCTTACAACTTGATGAGCTGCCGCAATATACAACATCATTGGTTCGCCAATGTTTGGCGCGGCTAGGATTGGGTTGGTTGCCCAGATGGCCTTTATTTCTTCCAATCTGGCTGTGGCCGCGTCCGTCCACTCGAAGTGTTTGGTGCGCTGAAGGAGGCGATAAAGGGGTAAAGCCTTTTCTCCTAAGCAGGAGATAAAGCGGCTTAGAGTCGCCACGCATCCAGATAACTTCTGGATTTGTTTGAGGTCTGTTGGGGTAGCCAACTGTGACAAAGCTTGGATTTTGGCCGGATTAGCTTCAATACCTCTACTAGAGACAATGAAATCCAGGAGCTTTCCGCCTGGTACGCCGAAAATGCATTTTTTAGGATTGAGCTTGATGTCGTATGTTCGGAGGTTGTCGAATGTGAGCCTCAAGTCATCTATCAAAGAGTCGACGTGTTTGGTTTTGATGACCACATCGTTTACGTATGCCTCTACTGTTTTGCCGATTTGTTTCTCCAGACATGTCTGAATCATGCGCTGATATGTTGCGCCGGCGTTTTTGAGCCCAAAAGGCATTGTGTTGAAACAGAAGGGACCGTATGGTGTGATGAATGCCGTTGCGTCTTGGTCGGACTCCGCCATCTTGATTTGGTGGTAACCGGAGTATGCGTCGAGGAAACACAATGACTCGTGTCCTGCGGTAGCATCAATGATTTGATCTATGCAGGGGAGGGGGAAGGGATCCTTTGGGCAAGCTTTATTGAGGTCCTTGAAATCGACACAAATGCGCCAGGATTTATCCTTCTTTGGTACCATCACCAGTTTTGCTAGCTACTCTGGGTGTTTTATTTCTTTGATGAATCCGGCCTCCAATAACTTGGCTAGTTCCTCTCCCATGGCCTGTCTCTTAGGTTCAGAGAAACGCCGAAGAGCTTGCTTGACCGGTTTGAATCCCTTTAGGATATTGAGGCTATGCTCGGCCAGCCTGTGTGGGATTCCTGGCATGTCAGAAGGATGCCAGGCGAATATGTCCCAATTCTCGCGCAAGAACTCTCGTAGTGCGGCGTCCATGGCGGGGTTTAACTGCGCCCCGATGGTGGCTGTTTTTGTAGGGTCCGTTGGGTGGACTTGGAATTTGACTATTTCATCCGCTGGTTTAAAAGAGGTGGACTTGGATCTCTTGTCGAGTATCACATCGTCCTTATCCACTTTGGAGCATAGCGAGGTTAATTCCTCGGCCGAGAGGGCTTTGGATAATGCCTCGAGGGCCAATGCGGTTGTTTTGTTTTCGGCGCGGAGTGCTGTGTTCGGATCACTGGCAAGAGTGATGATTCCGTTGGGCCCGGGCATTTTAAGCTTCATGTACCCGTAATGGGGTATGGCTTGGAAGATTGTAAACGCCTCCCGTCCTAAAAGAGCGTGATAACCACTGCTGAACGGGGCCACTTGGAATGTTATTTCTTCGGACCTGTAGTTACCCGCGTGCCGAATACCACATCTAGTGTGATTTTCCCAGCATAGCATGCTTCCCGACTGGGGATAATTCCTTTAAAGGTTGTGCTACTTTGCTCGATGCGGTTCCAGTCTATTTCCATCTTTTGAAGAGTTTCCTCATAGATGAGGTTTAATCCACTGACGCCGTCCATGAGTACTTTGGTGAGTCGAAAGTCGTCCATGATTGGACTGAGGACCAGTGCGGCTGGTGCTCGGGCTGTTCGGAATTTAGGTTCGTCGCTGGCATTGAAGGTAATAGCCGTGTCACTCCATGGATTTATTGCTGCTATGTGGCAGATTTCGGCCATGCTGCGGAGTGTTCGCTTGCGCCTATTATTTGACGCGAAGGTCTCAAAGACTGTTACACCGTATTGTTATCCACGGGATGGTGCTCTATGGTATTTGGGATAAGAAGATCCTCACCACTTTTGGCCACCTGCCGGAGTATCCAACATGCTCTAAGGCTGTGTGTTGGTATTGTATCGGCTGTATTATGAATTTTGCAGGGTCCGTTGAGCCATCCCTCCAGTACGGTTCCATGCTCTATAGAGGGTTTTTGCTTTTTGGTAGTTGACCCGGGTGTATTGTGATAATGCACCCTTTTATTTCGGACTGGGTTTGTATTCAAGGCCGGATTATCCCAAAAGTTTGTTTCGGTTTTCCAGGCACTTTCCATCGCACAGTACTTTCGTACTATGGACGCCAAGTCAGGGAAGCGTGTTATCTCACGGCGATTTATGGCATTAAGGATTCCCTTGTCCGTGCAATTATGGCAGAAAAACAGGATTGCGTCTTCCTCGAGATAGTCCTTAACCTTGTTCATCGCAAGGAGGAATCTAGCCCAATAGTGATGTACTATTTCCTAGGGCTCTTGCCTGATGTGGGAAGGATCGCTTATGTTTGTGTGGGGGGGTGTAATTGAATCCGAACCCTTACCCGATCTAGGATCCAGGGGCCGAGGAGTTTCCAATTTTGGAAGTTCCGGTTCCGGGGTGTTACCCGATAATCCTGGCCCGTTGCCTGACTCTAAGTTCAGGGATTGGATGTTGTCCTCCCGCGAACGGGCATCCGGCTCGGAGAGCTCGGGAATCCGGACATAGTTGGTCCTCAAGATAGAGGAAAGGTCGCTGCATTGTTCCTCCACCACTGCAATATGATGGGTAACCGGTGGAGAGTTAATCTCCCTTTGATCGGGTTTAAGCCCATTCCGACCATAGTCCGTAGCGACCCCCAAGGCGGCGATGCGATCCAAGAGCTCGTTTAAGGAGGCGAGCTCCATTGGATCCATCTGTTCGGCGAGTGCCGATTTGACGTGGAGGCTGTTTTCGATGACCCAAGAAGTCATCGTCGGCGCGGCAGCCAAACAGGCGGTCATGATGAAACCGCCTAGCCAGAGAGTTTGGCCGACAGCCAAAGCTCCCCCAACAGTAGTACTGTCTTTAAAGACGAGACAAGACATCCTTCCTTCTGGCGACGACACAGAGGAACTCTCAATGAAAGCACCAATGTCGGTGTCAAAACTGGCGGATCTCGGGTAGGGGGTCCCGAACTATGTGTCTAGGGCGGATGGTAACAGGAGGCAGGGCACACGATGTTCTACCCAGGTTCGGGCCCTCTTGATGGAGGTAAAACCCTACGTCCTGCTTGATTTATTCTTGATTATATGGGTATTACAAGAGTTGATCTACCACGAGATTGGAGAGGCTAAACCCTAGAAGCTAGCCTATGGTATGATTGTATGTTGTCCTACGGACTAAAACCCTTCGGTTTATATAAACACCAGAGGGGGCTAGGGTTACATAAGGTCGGTTACAAAGGAGGAGATATACACATCCGTATTGCCTAGCTTGCCTTCCACGCCAAGTAGAGTCCCATCCGAACACAAGACGAAGTCTTCAATCTTGTATCTTCATAGTCCAACAGTCCGGCCAAAGGATATAATCAGGCTGTCCGGATACCCCCTAATCCAGGACTCCCTCGTTAGTATTTACACTTCATATCTTTATCCCCGTTGAAAACTTAACCTATATTGTCATCAATCACCAAAAAGGGGGAGATTGTAAGTGCATCTAGTGCCCCTTAGTGATTTTGGTGTAGTAAAGACTTATAGGTTAAGGACTAATGCATTTGTGAGTGTACACAGGTCTATAAGTCTATGAGGAGTTTGATATTTACAGAGAAAGTCGATCCCTAAAAGTGAATGTCTTCAACTGAAGACTTTGGCTTTTTGAAGACTTTGAAAGTGAAGAAATTGGTGTGATCCTGAAGACTTGATATTCATGCGAGGAATATGAAGCTTGAAGACTTCTGTTTTCATAATTTCATTTTTCTCTTTCTTGAGTCATAGGAAATATCGTACTACTAAAGGTGGTCGAGGTAAAACTAAGGAAAACTTTCCAAAGTGATGCTCATCTCAAAATCCTACACCTACCAATCCTTTCAAGTGAAGCCATTGGAAATCTCATACAGTTCAGTCAATTTCTTCAATGACAGAGATGAAGATCTTCTAGTCTCTGAGGAATATGTTCTGACTGAGGAGTTAGGAATTTGCCATTGTGGATTGCCTACAAGTGAGGAATATGATAGCCCTGAGGAATTTGATAGTCAAATTTCTGACCGTTGTTGTGCTATGCGCCAGCTGTCCCAAAATATCTACCCACCTAACGGTCATATCATTGAAGGGCATTTATGTCTTATCATGACGGGCTGTTCCCTATGCTATAAATAGCCGCCCCCTACAACCACTAGCTGGTTGGCTGCTCTGCGAGAAACTGACACTTTTCATTGAGAGCATCCCATCCTTCGAGGACTTTGAGCGAAAATCATCAAGTGAGGAAAAACCCGAAACCCAAACCAAACACCTACAAACCCAAAGTGATTGAGCATCATTGAAGAAATTGTTCCTGTGTGGAACCGACGCTTGTTACCTTTGAGGACTGTGCATCCTCCAGACAGTTGGGCGTCATGGTCTAGAGCATCCAAGAGGAAATTGTGGATCACCGAGTGACTAAGTCTGTGAAGGTTTCGAAGTCACCTGAAGACTTACCACGAGTGATCACGCGAGGTCTGTGTGACCTTAGCTCAAGGAGAATACGGTGAGGACTGTGTGTCCTCAGGTTTAAATACCTAGCCGCTCCAACCAGATGTACGATTGTCACGGCAGTTGGAACTGGTCTACCAAATCATCGTCTTCACCGAGCTACTAGTTCTAGTTCCACAACTCTTTCATTTCCTCATTCAGATACTGTTGTACTTGATCATTACTGTTTGCAAACTTTGACTGAAGACTTTCTCAATTTCCTCTATCCTATTTCTTCAGTCAGTTTGTCTTCAGCCTGCTTATCATGTGTTTATGCTACTTGTACTATGTGCTTGTTTTCATTTCATCATGATGACTGTGCTACTACTCTGTTATGCTTGCATCTGAGTACTTATTCCACTGCTAAGTAGTTCGTTTCTTAGGAATTTCCTCATCCTGAAATTCCTAAGTGACGAATTTGTAAAAATCGCCTATTCACCCCCCTCTAGTCGATGTAACACACTTTTAGTTCCCTTCCTAGGTCGCGCCATCGTCCACCACCTTGGTGCTCTCAGACAGTACGGTGTCGTCAACGCGGTCAATGAATGACAACCATCAGAAGATGACTGTAAGTGGAGAGGCTGACAACTAGGTCCAGGGCCGCACGCAAGGAAATGCCTCCTTATTACACGCAAAATAATGATTTCTCCACCTGACATCTCGGACCCACTAGAAGGGCCTCTATATTTCATGAAAAAATGTTCCCCCTGGCAGCTGGAACCCACCAGCTTTATCTTTCCCCTGATAGCTAGGACCCACGAGGTTGAAGTGAAGGTAGCATTATCTGTCTGGCTGCGAACATGTACATACATAGCGGTCGATCGGTCTCTCTGCAGCGAGGTACTGTGGCCGAGTAAGGAGTGGCACGTGTTGAAGTAGAGGCTCTGACGTAGCATGTCACATAGTCCCGTCTATATCGTGTACATGTACATACAACCACACTGCAAGATAGTAAATACGACTACGTGCGTACATACGGGCAGGGTCTCTAATGCGTACAACGACCGAGCGACGTCATGCTGTTCATCGGCAACCAACCGGCTAGGTCAAAATGGAGTAAATAGCGTCGCGTGTTCATTGGGAGCCAACTGGCTTGGACGGAACAGCCGAAATGAGGTCTGGTAGATCACAGAACGGAGGAAATAGCCTTCTGTTTGACCGCCTATGGTCGAAACGGGGTCCTGTTCATCGGGAAGGGTCTGGCGTACCCCACAACGGAGGAAACAGACTTGTGTTCAAGTGCCTACGGTCGATACGGGGTGCTGTTGATCGGGAGGGGTGTGGCGTACCGCAAAACAGAGGAAACGAACTTGTGTTGGAGTGCCTATGGTCGAAACAGGGTTCCTGTTCATCGGGAGGGGTGTGGTGTACCGCAAAATGGGAATCCATTGGCTACTATTCATCCACCATCTACTGCCTCGCTCCAGCCTCCACGGGCTACTGTTCATCCACCGTCGACTTCCTCCAGCCTCCACCAGCTACTGTTCACCACGGGAGTCCTGTTCATCCAACCTCCACCGGCTACTGTTCAACCAGCCCTCCACACGGGGTCCTCTTCAACCAGCCCTTCATGGGGTCTTGTTCATCCACCCCAACTGGCTCGGGTGTGTGATGGCCTCCTCTCGAGCATGGTCCTGTTCATCCAGTGGTAACGGCCTCTACTACCACAGGGTCCTGTTCATCCAACCCCCACCGGGAACTGTTCATCCAAGACCAAACCATGTACGTCTCAACTCGTTCAACCAACCCCCACGTTCAATGTTCATCAAGAGGCAGTAGGTTCGATCATCTTTAGTAAGCAATAGGGATTGATCGCTCGGGTTCAGCTAGCAGCAGTAGCGAAGGAATCGCTTGGGTTTAGTTAACAACCAGGGATCGATCGCTCGGGTTCAGTAAGCGAATGCTACCTCTTCAGCACTGCGTTGGTTTTCCCTTGAAGAGGAAAGGGTGATGCAGCAAAGTAGCGTAAGTATTTCCCTCAGTTTTTTAGAACCAAGGTATCAATCCAGTAGGAAGCCACACACGAGTCCGTTGCACCTACACAAACAAATAAAATCCTCGAAACCAACACAATAAATGGGTTGTCAATCCCTTCACGGTCACTTATGAAAGTGAGATCTGATAGATATGATAAGATAATATTTTTGGTATTTTTATGATAAAGATTGCAAAGTAAATAAAGCAAAAGAAAAACGGCAAAATAAATAGCTTGTTGATGGAAGATTAATATGATGGAAAATAGACCTGGGGGCCATAGGTTTCACTAGTGGCTTCTCTCAAAAACAAAAGTATTAGGGTGGGTAAACAAATTACTATTGATCAATTGATAGAATTGAGCATAGTTATGAGAATATCTAGGTATGATCATGTATATAGGCATCACGTCCGAGACAAGTAGACCGACTCCTGCCTGCATCTACTACTATTACTCCACACATCGACCGCTATCCAGCATGCATCTAGAGTATTAAGTTCAAAAGAACAGAGTAACGCTTTATGCAAGATGACATGATGTAGAGGGATAAACTCATGCAATATGATATAGACCCCATCTTGTTATCCTCGATGGCAACAATACAATACGTGCCTTGCTGCCCCTACTGTCACTGGGAAAGGACACCGCAAGATTGAACCCAAAGCTAAGCACTTCTCCCACTACAAGAAAGATCAATCTAGTAGGCCAAACCAAACTGATAATTCGAAGAGACTTGCAAAGATAACCAATCATACATAAAAGAATTAAGAGAAGATTCAAATATTGTTCATAGATAAACTTGATCATAAACCCACAATTCATTGGTCTCAACAAACACACCAAAAAAGAAGATTACATCGAATAGATCTCCACAAGAGAGGGGGAGAACATTGAATTGAGATCCAAAAAGAGAGAAGAGGCCATCTAGCTAATAACTATGGACCAGAAGGTCTGAAGTAAACTACTCACACATCATCGGAGAGGCTATGGTGTTGATGTAGAAGCCCTCCGTGATCGATGCCCCTCCGGCGGAGCTCCGGAAAAGGCCCCAAGATGGGATCTCATGGGTACAGAAGGTTGCGGCGGTGGAATTAGATTTTTGGCTCCATATCTGGCAGTTTGTGGTTACGTAGGTATATATAGGAGGAAGAAGTACGTCGGTGGAGCAACATGGGCCCCACGAGGGTGGAGAGCGTGCCTGGGGGGGGGTAGGCGTGCCCCCCTACGTCGTGCCTTCCTGGCTGCTTTCTTGACGTAGGGTCCAAGTCCTCTGGATCATGTTCGTTCCGAAAATCACGTTCCCGAAGGTTTCATTCCGTTTGGACTCCGTTTGATATTATTTTTCTACGAAACTCTGAAATAGGCAAAAAAAAGCAATTCTGGGTTGGGCCTCCGGTTAGTAGGTTAGTCCCAAAAATAATATAAGAGTGTACAATAAAGCCCAATAATGTCCAAAATAGAATATTATATAGCATGGAACAATAAAAAATTATAGATACATTGGAGACGTATCAAGCATCCCCAAGCTTAATTCCTGCTCGTCCTCGAGTAGGTAAATGATAAAAATAGAATTTTTGATGTGGAATGCTACTTGGCATAATTTCAATGTAATTCTCTTAATTGTGGTATGAATATTTAGATCCGAAAGATTCAAGACAAAAGTTTAATATTGACATAAAAATAATAATACTTCAAGCATACTAACTAAGCAATTATGTCTTCTCAAAATAACATGGCCAAAGAAAGTTATCCCTACAAAATCATATAGTCTGGCTATGCTCTATCTTCACCAAACAAAGTATTTAAATCATGCACAACCCCGATGGCAAGCCAAGGAATTGTTTCATACTTTTGGTGTTCTCAAACTTTTTCAATCTTCACGCAATACATGAGCGTGAGCCGTGGACATAGCACTATATGTGGAATAGAATGGTGGTTGTGGAGAAGAAAAAAAGGAGAAGATAGTCTCACATCAACTAGGCGTATCAACGGGCTATGGAGATGCCCATTAATAGATATTAATAGACATCAACTAGAGCTATAAGTATATGAAAGCTCAACAAAAGGAACTAAGTGGGTGTGCATCCAACTCGCTTGCTCACGAAGACCTAAGGCATTTTCAGGAAGCCCATCATTGGAATATACAAGCCAAGTTCTATAATGAAAAATTCCCACTAGTATATGAAAGTGATATCATAGGAGACTCTCTATCATGAAGATTATGGTGCTACTTTTAAGCACAAGTGTGGTAAAAGGATAATAGCATTGTCCCTTCTCTCTTTTTCTCTCATTTTTTTATTTGGGCCTTTTTTATGGCCTCTTTTTTTATTTAGTCCGGAGTCTCAACCCGACTTGTGGGGGAATCATAGTCTCCATCATCCTTTCCTTACTTGGGACAATGCTCTAAAAATGATGATCATCACACTTTTATTTACTTACAACTCAACAATTACAACTCAATACTTAGAACAAAATATGACTCTATGTGAATGCCTCCGGCGGTGTACCGGGATATGCAATGAATCAAGAGTGACATGTATGAAAGAATTATGAACGGTGGCTTTGCCACAAATACAATGTCAACTACATGATCATGCAAAGCAATATGACAATGATGGAGCATGTCATAATAAACGGAACGGTGGTAAGTTGCATGGCAATATATCTCGGAATGGCTATGGAAATGCCATGATAGGTAGGTATTGTGGCTGTTTTGAGGAAGGTATTTGGTGGGTTTATGATACCAGCGAAAAGTGTGCGGTATTAGAGAGGCTAGCAATGGTGGAAGGAAGAAAGTGCGTATAATCCATGGACTCAACATTATTCATAAAGAACTCATATACTTATTGCAAAAATCTACAAGTTATCGAAGCAAAGTATTACGCGCATTCTCCTAGGGGGATAGATTGGTAGGAAAATACCATCGTTCGTCCCCGACCACCACTCATAAGGAAGACAATCAATAAATAAGTCATGCTCCGACTTCATCACATAATGGTTCGCCATACGTGCATGCTACGTGAATCACAAACTTTAACACAAGTATTTCTCAAATTCAAAACTACTCAACTAGCATGACTCTAGTATCACCATCTCCATATCTCAAAACAATTATCAAGTATCAAACTTCTCATAGTATTCAACACACTAAAAAGATTTTTTTTTACTAATCTTGAATACCTATCATGATTAAAGAAAATTACCACGCTGTTTTGTAGGACTCTCAAAGTAATCTAAGTGAAGCATGAGAGAACAATTGTTTCTATAAAACAAATCCTCCACTGTGCTCTAAAAGATATGAGTGCTAGAGCAAAATTATATAGCTCGAAAGATATAAGTGAAGCACATAGAGTATTCTAATAATTTTCAAATCATGTGAGTCTCTCTCAAAGGTGTGTACAGCAAGGATGATTGTGGTAACTATTAAATAAAGACTCAAATAATACAAGACGCTCAAGCAAAACACATATCATGTGGTGAATAAAAATATAGCTCCAAGTAAAGTTACCGATTAAAGTAGACGGAAGAGGGGATGCCTTCCGGGGCATCCCCAAGCTTTGGCTTTTAGGTGTCCTTAGATTATCTTGGGGTGCCATGGGAATCCCCAAGCTTAGGCTCTTGCCACTCCTTGTTCCATAATCCATCAAATCTTTTACCCAAAACTTGAAAACTTCACAACACAAAACTTAAAGTAGAAAATCTCGTGAGCTCCGTTAGCAAAAGAAAACAAAACACCACTTCAAGGTACTGTAATGAACTCATTCTTTATTTATATTGGTGTTAAACCTACTGTATTCCAATTTCTCTATGGTTTATAAACTATTTTACTTGCCATAGATTCATCAAAATAAGCAAACAACACACGAAAAACAGAATCTGTCAAAAACAGAACAGTCTGTAGTAATCTGTAGCTAACGCAAACTTCTGGAACCCCAAAAATTCTAAAATAACTTGCTGGACGTGAGGAATTTATATATTAATCACCTGAAAAAATAATTAACTAAATAACAATTTCCAAATAAAAATGGCAGCAATTCTCGTGAGTGCTAAAGTTTCTGTTTTTTACAACAAGATCAAAAAGACTTTCCCCAAGTCTTTCCAACGGTTCTACTTGGCACAAACACTAATTAAAACACAAAAAACACAACCAAAACAGATGTTAGATAAATTATTTATTACTAAACAGGAGCAAAAAGCAAGGAATAAAAATAAAATTGGGTTGCCTCCCAACAAGCGCTATCGTTTAACGCCCCTAGCTAGGCATAAAAGCGAAGATAGATCTAGGTATTGCCATAATAATAGGATAGATCATTAAAACTCATTTCATATTCTCTATGTTCGGCAGCAAGTTTTCTTTGAGGCAAACAAAAGTAATCAAACAGGCTAAATTTAATGGGTCAAAAGTCCCCAAGATCAACTTTAGGAGGTATAGGTTCCTCCTTCGGCCCTTCGTATTGCACAACCAATTCATCATTATAAGCATTCTTTTGAGAGAACTTGGTGAGCCTATACTCGAGAGAATACCCTAGATCATTATTTCGAATAGCCAAATCATTATTAAGTTCAGAAATTCTATCAACTAGAACATTGGTAGGAACCCTTTTTCTAAGATTTTCATTGAAAGCAACATAGTCTAGAGATTGAAAACGCATTATTTCTTCTTGATCAAAAAGGATAGCCTCTATGGGAGGACAGCCAGCGTCCACCCTATAATGTGCAAAGATTTCTTTGGCCTCTTTTATTATAAATCTAAACTCATGAGCCAAAAAGATAGTAGCGGCCCGCTTAACAGAAGAATGCTCAATATTAGAAAATTCTAGGAAAATCCTTTGTATGCAAGGATGCAAGTGCATAAATTGTCTTTCAAGTTCAACTACAAGCATGGCGATTGTGTCCGCAAGACTACTAGTTCTATGAAGAATAGAACTACCCATAGAAGGCAAAGCACCGACACAAGTAAAGAAATCTTGGATAAATCCTTTTCCAACAATATTACCACTACCAATTCGGAATTTTTTTGTATGTAAGATAGGGGGGTCTTCAGTAGGAGCATCAGAATTTTCCATGATATTATTATTGTCCATATCGACAATAATTTCCCCAATTTCAGACATAACGGTAGAAAGTGCAAGGGACAAAAAGGAGGAAGGCGAACGGAAAGAGAGGGCGAATAAAACGGCAAGGGTGAAGTGGGGGAGTGGAAAACGAGAGGCAAATGGAAAATAATATAATGCGGGAGATAAGGGTTTGTGATGGGTACTTGGTATGTTGACTTTTGCATAGACTCCCCGGCAACGGCGCCAGAAATCCTTCTTGCCACCTCTTGAGCACTGCCTTGGTTTTCCCTTCAAGAGGAAAGGGTGATGCAGCAAAGTAGCGTTAGTATTTCCCTTAGTTTTTGAGAACCAAGGTATCAATCCAGTAGGAGGCCACGCACGAGTCCCTCGCACCTACACAAACAAATAAAATCCTCGCAACCAACGCAATAAAGGGGTTGTCAATCCCTTGACAATCACTTACGAAAGTGAGATCTGATAGATATGATAAGATAATATTTTTGGTATTTTTATGATAAAGATTGCAAAGTAAATAAAGCAAAATAAAAACGGCAAAAGAAATAGCTTGTTGACGAAAGATTAATATGATGGAAAATAGACCCGGGGGCCATAGGTTTCACTAGTGGCTTCTCTCGAGAGCATAAGTATTATGGTGGGTAAACAAATTACTGTTGAGCAATTGACAGAATTGAGCATAGTTATGAGAATATTTAGGTATATTCATGTATATAGGCATCACGTCCGAGACAAGTAGACCGACTCCTGCCTACATCTACTACTATTACTCCACACATCGACCGCTATCCAGCATGCATCTAGAGTATTAAGTTCAAAAGAACAGAGTAACGCTTTAAGCAAGATGACATGATGTAGAGGGATAAACTCATGCAATACGTGCCTTGCTGCCCCTACTGTCACTGGGAAAGGACACCGCAAAATTGAACCCAAAGCTAAGCACTTCTCCCACTGCAAGAAAGATCAATCTAGTAGGCCAAACCAAACTGATAATTCAAAGAGACTTGCAAAGATAACCAATCATACATAAAAGAATTCAGAGAAGATTCAAATATTGTTCATAGATAAACTTGATCATAAACCCACAATTCATCGGTCTCAACAAACACACTGCCAAAGAAGATTACATCGAATAGATCTCCACAAGAGAGGGGGAGAACATTGTATTGATATCCAAAAAGAGAGAAGAAGCCATCTAGCTAATAACTATGGACCCGAAGGTCTGAAGTAAACTACTCACACATCATCAGAGAGGCTATGGTGTTGATGTAGAAGCCCTCCGTGATCGATGCCCCCTCCGGCAGAGCTCCGAAAAAGGCCCCAAGATGGGATCTCACGGGTACAGAAGGTTGCGGCGGTGGAATTAGGTTTTTGGCTCCGTATTTGGTAGTTTGGGGGTACATAGGTATATATAGGAGGAAGAAGTACGTCGGTGGAGCAACATCGGCCCCACGAGGGTGGAGGGCGCGCCTGGAGGGGGGGGGGTAGGCGCGCCCCCTACCTCGTGCATTCCTGGTTGCTTTCTTGACGTAGGGTCCAAGTCCTCTGGATCACGTCCGTTCCGAAAATCATGTTCCCGAAGGTTTCATTCTGTTTGGACTCCATTTGATATTCTTTTTCTGTGAAACTCTGAAATAGGCAAAAAACAACAATTCTGGGTTGGGCCTCCGGTTAGTAGGTTAGTCCCAAAAATAATATAAAAGTGTATAATGAAGCCCAATAATGTCCAAAACAGAATATAATATAGCATGGAACAATCAAAAATTATAGATACGTTGGAGACGTATCAGCGAGTGCCTCGCTTGGGTTCAGTTAGAGCCCAACGTCTCGCACACGCGCGCATACATGTACAAGAGAAACATGCAATCCCTTCATGCATCGCTCGGCCCCGACCACCCACCGTAATTGGGAACTCCCAGAAATTCTCCTCGCCCTTGCTTCTACCACGATTTTTTTCGTCATGGATGGCCCAAAGAATGTCATGCAGGTGCGTCTCCAGCCCGCCCAGGACGAAAATCCCATTTTATGTCATGATTTTTGTCATAGAAGTAGGAGCCCACCATATCTATGATGATTCTGGGTTTTGTCACAATTATCGTCATAGAAGTGTCATAAGCATGATAGAATTTTTTTTGTTCCGCCCAAAATGTCACAGATGTGTCTTTTTTGTAGTGTTGATACCTTGGTTTCATAACTGAGGGAAATACCTACCATAGCTGTAATGCATCATCCCTTCCTCTTTGAGGAAATACTGACGCAGTTTGAAGCCGCATCAAAAGGAATTTCTGGCGCCGTTGCTGGGGAGACATCGTCAACATCTATCAGGTTCCTAATCACAAATCTCATCTCCTTGCAATTTACATTATGTGCCATTTGCCTCTTGTTTTCATCTCCCCCAGTTCACAAAAATTTGTCATTTTATTCGCCTTCTTTTTCGTTTGGTTTTTGTCAGATCTATCTTTTTTGCTTGCAATCTTGTTTACGTAGTCACGATATCTCAAGAAAACACCAAGTTATGTGATTTTTCCAATACCAATAATAATGATTTTATTAGCAATCTGATTGCTCCTCTCGCCATTAGTGCAGAGTCTTGTGATATTAATGCTGCTTTGTTGAATCTTGTTATGAAAGAGCAATTTTCCGGTACTCCTAATGAGGATGCCGTGGCCCATCTAAACACATTCGTAGAATTATGCAAAAGAAAAAAGATGTGGACAATGATATGGTGAAGTTGATATTATTTCCGTTCTCTTTCAGGGATCGTGCACAAATTTGGTTCTCTTCTTTGCCTCTCAATAGTACTGATTCTTGGGACAAGTGCAAAGATGCTTTTATTACTAAGTATTTTCTACCATGAAAATTATTTCCCTTAGAAGTCAGATCATGAGTTTTAAGCAACTTGAGCATGAACATATTGCACAATCTTGGGAAAGAATGAAATTGATGCTAAGAAATTGTCCTACTCATGGTTTAAATCTTTGGATGATTATAAAAAAAATGCAGGATTGAATTTTGTTTCTAGAAAGCTTTTAGATTCTACCGCGGGTGGTACTTTTATGGATATTACTTTGGTTGAAGCTACTAAATTGCTTGATAACATTATGGCAAATTATTCACAATGGCATACCGAAAGAGCACCTACTAGTAAAAAAGTTAATTCGATTGAAGAAATTAGTACTTTGACTGAAAAAGTTGATGCTCTTATGAAATTGGTTGCTAGTAAAAGTGATCCTATTGATCTTGCCTTTGTCTACTTTGATTGAGCAAAATAGGATGTGAATTTTCTCTCGCGAAACAATTTTAGTAACAATGCTTATAGAGGTAATTTTAATCCTAGGCCTCTTCTTGGAAATTCCTCTAATAATTATGGTAATTCTTATGGTAATTTGAAAGTGCAACTAATCCCTAGGTGGTTTTGGTAATTCTTAACAACATATAGCTCATTGAACTAATACTCTTTCAAGATGACCATTTCAGAAAGTTCAATGATTGGCTTGGCATGGACTAGAGATGTGGACCCCTCAAAATGCTAAGGACACATATTGGCTCAAGCTCAAGACTCTACACTTTCATTTTAGTGATCCAAGATCACATTGATTCCATAGGAAAAGCAATACTATTAAAAGGGGATGATGTGTTGCTTAATGGCTTGCTTGCTCAAAATGCTTAGTGATATGCTCCAAAAGCCCTCAACCACTTTTATCATGTCCACATATGTCCCAAACCAAAAGTCAAACTCGGCCCCACCGATTTGACCTATCCGGCGCCACCGAGATCATTTGACATAGCCATAGCCAGAAACCCTAATCAGTTCGGTCTCACTGATAGGGGTCTCAGTCTCACCGTGATGGGATTGCAAACTCTCTGTTTCCTTTCGTAACGTTTTGGTCTAACCGAGATGAGCGATCGATCCCACCGAGTTCGCAATGCAAACTCTCTGTTTAGTTTTCGTAATGTTTCGATCTCACCGAAATGAGCGATCGGTCCCACTGAGTTTGCCTGACCAACTCTTCATTTTCCTATTACAGAAATCGGTCTCACTGAGTTCATGTGATCGGTCTCACCGAGATTAGGTTATGCCCTAACCCTAATTAAATTGGTCCCGCCGAGTTGAAATGTCGGTCCCATCGAAAATCCTAACATTCACATTTTGAACTAAATCGGTCTGACCGAGTTTAACTATTTGGTCCCACCGAGTTTGGTAAATTGTGTGTAACGTCTAGATTTTTTGTGCAGGCTATAAATACCCCTCCACCCATCCTCCATTCATGGAGAGAGCTATAAGAATGTGCCAACACTTCCACCATTCATTTTCTGAGAGAGAACCTCCTACTCATGTGTTGAGACCAAGATATTCCAATCCAACCACAAGAATCTTGATCTCTAGCCTTCCCCAAGTTTCTTTCCACTCAAATCATCTTTCCACCAAATCCAAATCTATGAGAGAAAGTTGAGTGTTGGGGATACTATCATTTGAAGCATAAGAGCAAGGAGTTCATCATCAACACACCATCTATTACCTTTTAGAGAGTGGTGTCTCCTAGATTGATTAGGTGTCACTTGGGAGCCTCCGTCAAGATTGTGGAGTTGAGCTAAGGAGTTTGTAAGGGCAAGGAGATCTCCTACTTCGTGAAGATCTACCCAAGTGAGGCAAGTCCTTCGTGGGCGATGGCCATGGTGGGATAGATAAGGTTGCTTCTTTGTGGACCTTTCATGGGTGGAGCCCTCCGTGGACTAGCGCAACCGTTACCCTTAGTGGGTTGAAGTCTCCATCAACATGGATGTACGATAGCACCACCTATCGGAACCACGCCAAAAATCTTCGTGTCTACATTGTGTTTGCTCCCTCCAAACTCCTCCCCTTTACCTTCATATGCAATGATTTATATTCCGCTGCTATACTCTTAGATTTGCATGTGTGGGTTGATTGCTTGGCTTGTGATAAGTGGCTAATATCTGCCAAGACTTAAAATTGGGAAAAGGCTAGATTTTTATTTAGTCAAGTAGTCTAATCACCCTCCCCTCTAGACATACTTTCGATCCTACTAGTGGTATCAGAGCTTTGGTCTCCATTTGCCTTGATTTCCATAGCTTTGGTGATCATAGCTTTGGTTTCACAACCTAGGAGAGTGTGGTGTCTAGCGAGGGAAATTACCACTGTAGAGGTCCTTACTTTGACAGTACAAATTTTGCTAGTTGGAAGCATAAGATGATAATGCATATTCTTGGACATAACCCCACCGTTTGGGCTATTGTGTGTATTGGCTTGCAAGGTGAATTCTTCGATGGGATAGAACCGAATCGTGAAGCTACCGCAGAAGAATTGAGGATGCTGCAATACAATGCTCAAGCTTGCGATATCCTCTTCAACGGACTGTGCCCCGAAGAATTCAACAAAATCATCCGTCTTGAGAATCCAAAGGAAATTTGGGATACTTTGATTGATATGCACGAAGGTACCGACTCCGTCAAGGAATCCAAATTGGATGTTCTTCAAAATCAGCTTGACAAGTTCAAAACGAAGGATGGTGAAGGTGTCGCTGAAATGTACTCTAGGCTTGCTCTCATCACAAATGAGATTGCCGGCTTAGGAAGTGAAGAGATGACCGACGGATTCATCATCAAGAAGATTCTAAGAGCCTTGGATGGAAAATATGATACCATGTGCACATTGATCCAAATGATGCCCAATTATAAAGATCTCAAGCCAACGGAAGTCAAGGATAAAGAAGAGCTTCACAACAAGTCAAGTGGTGCTTACAAAGCCTCATTTGATGCTCCTACATCATCAAGTGCGAAACAAGTCTTCAATGAGGAATTGAGCCTAATGGTGAAGAACTTCAACAAGTTCTACAAGAGTAGAAGCAAAGTCAAGGTCCTACAATGAAAAAGATCTTCTAGTCGTGAGCGCAATTGCTACAATTGTGGAATACTCACCTAAAAGGAGAAGTAGAAGAGAAGAATCACCTCCAAGAGAGAAAAGGAGTAGAGGCGATCGTTATGAACAAACAACCTCTCGCAGAAGCAAGGATTCAGAAAGGAAGGACAAGTCATCAAGGAGCTATACAAAACGAAGACATCAAGCTCATGTTGGTGAAAAGGTATCCGGCTCCGACTCCGACCATCACTCCGAGAGAAGTTATCACTCCAACTCCGAATATACTCAAGATGAAGGTGTTTCCGGTCTAGCACTTGTGTCAACCAACTCCTATGACATATTTGACTCTCCAAATGAAGGAATTGGAAGATGCTTCATGGCTAAAGGCCCAAAGGTATCACACCCCGAGTATGTTGATTTTAATAGTGATGAAGATGATTTACTTGTTGGCAACTCTAGTGATGAAAACTATGATGAACTTGCTATTTATCATGCTAATCAAGATAAAATGAATGACGATGATAAGAAGGAGATTGAGTGTCTAACTAAAGAACTAAACACTCTTAAGTTAGCTCATGAAATTACCTTGGAAGATCATCGAGAGCTTTTAAAGACTCATGAGAAGCTATGCTTTGAAAAGCTCAATCTAGAGCAAGAGCATGGCTACTTAAAAGCAATCAATGATGATCTTCGTAAGAAAAGTTCCTCTTAGATCGCCAAGCGTTTACTCTTGTCTACTTACGTGCCACAAGTAAAATCAAGTAACAAGAGTAAGAAAGATTCTTCTTCTAGTAGTAACAATAATCTTGTTAAATCCAATGTTGTTGCTTCTAGTAGTTCTCTTGATTCCACTAATGATTCTCTTAGCCAAGTTACACTTGAGCAAGAAAATAGCTTATTGAAGGGAATTATAGAGAAAGTTGTTTACAAGAGCCTTGCCGGAAGTAAGCAATTTGAGGAAATTGTATGCAAGCAAGGAAGGCACCGAAAGAATCAAGGTGTTGGTTTTGAACGAAAGTTCAATGCCAATGGAGTTTAGTGGGAAGAACATCAATACCCCAAGACGAAGTTTGTTCCTCAACAAGAGAAGTATGATCCTACTTCTTTCAAGGGAACACAAGCTCAAGATGATCTTCCACCACAAGACCACAAGAAAAAAGGCAAGGACAAGCTTCAAGAGGAGATTGATGCATTTGAAGAAGCTCCCAAGGCCTTGGTCAAGTGGGTTCCCAAGACTACATCAAGTTCTACTTCACCAAGTAAGACTACAACTCCAAGGATTCCCATCAAGTTGATGTGGATCCCGAAGAAAAAGAACTAGAGAGTTCTTGAGGGTGACTCCTCCAACATACTTCACTCATATCATTTTGGCGAGAACAAGTGCAAACAACTTCCACATCTTGCACTAGTTCAAGGAGTCACAAACCCTCTTGTTGGTAAGACAAGGGACAAGGTAACCTAATGCTTCCATGGACATCATCTTGTGTGTACTTCACTCTATGTCTATGGATATCCTTGCTTGTTCCTTGTGGGACTAACCCATGTAGGTATTGAAAGTGCAACTCAGTCCAATGGATTGCTCCAAATGATCTACATCAACTTTGAGCATCCACATATTCAACATCTACATGAAGTCATCATCGACAAAACCCAAGGTTAGTTCATCCCTCTTAGGGGGGATATCACATCTAGGGGGAGCTTTACTCTAAGAATTGAGCTAAAGCAACTCTAATGGTGTGAACACAACAATGCTTTATGTAAAAGGGGTAACCCCACTTGCGCTTAAACGATGAGTATGACATATGATCAAATGTTCTCATTTGACTCCTAAGTCAATATACTCATATATAAATGACCTATTCATCGCCAAATTTCTTGATAGATGCTAGAGTGTTTGTGCATGCTTTGCCACATATTTCAGTTGCCATCTTATTGTGTTAGCATGTTGGTTGCATATTTTTCCATTCGAGGGCATCCATTTGTTTCTTTGATTGTTTGGCTCTTCTTCTTCTACCAAATGGATGGACAAGAATGCCTAAGAACTTCCTCTAGCTATCTATGCTTTTCTCGTCTCAAACTCTATTCATGCTACATCACAAAGTTTGATCAAGTCAGATTCGAACCCTTTGGGTGAGGAGCACTCGGAGTCACCGATTCGTCATAGACTTAAACTTCCAAAACCTCTCTGTGCATTTCGGTATGACCGATTCATCCTTTTCAGTCACACCGAGTTCACTGAATTGATCAAGGTTTTCAATCTCGGTGCAACCGATTAGAACCATTCGGTCACACCGGTTACAGTAACTGCTTGCGATTCTGCATCTCGGTGCCACCGAGTTGTTCCACTCAATCACACCGACAGGGTCAGGATATATATATCGACAGGTCAAATTTTGGAAATTCCCCCAAAACCTCTTCGCCCGCGCGTGTCCTGCTCTGCCGACTCGGGTCTCCGGATCGTCCTCTCATCGCCAGCGACCCCTGCTACCTCTTGAGCATGCGTTGGTTTTCCCTTGAAGAGGAAAGGGTGATGTAGCAAAGTAGCGTAAGTATTTCCCTCAGTTTTTTAGAACCAAGGTATCAATCCAGTAGGAGACAACGCACAAGTCACCTAGTACCGGAACAAACAATCAAGAACCTTGCAACCAACACGATAAAGGGGTTGTCAATCCCTTCACGGTCACTCGCAAAAGTGAGATCTGATAAAGATAGTAAAGTAAATATTTTTGTTGTATAGATTGGAAAGTAAAGATTGCAAAATAGTAAATGAGATGCGATGTAAATAAAAGAGATGCAATATAATAAGAAAGAGACCCCGGGGCCATAGGTTTCACTAGTGGCTTCTCTCAAGATAGCATGTATTACGGTGGGTGAACAAAATACTGCCGAGCAATTCATAGAAAAGCTCATAGTTATGAGAATATCTAGGCAATGATCATGAATATAGGCATCACGTCCGTGTCAAGTAGATCGAAACGATTCTGCATCTACTACTATTACTCCACACACCGACCGCTATCCAGCATGCATCTAGAGTATTAAGTTCATAAGAATAGAGTAACGCATTAAGCAAGATGACATGATGTAGAGGGACAAACACAAGCAATGTGATATAAACCTCATCTTTTTATCCTCGATGGCAACAATACAATACATGCCTTGCTGCCCCTACTATCACTGGGAGAGGACACATCAAGATTGAACCCAAAGCTAAGCACTTCTCCCATTACAAGAAAGATCAATCTAGTAGGCCAAACTAAACCGATAATTCAAAGAGACTTGCAAACATATCAAATCATGCATATAAGAATTCAGAGAAGAACCAAATAATATTCATAGATAATCTTGTTCATAAACCCACAATTCACAGGATCTCGGCAAACACACCGCAAAAGAGTATTACATCGAATAGATCTCCAAGAACATCGAGGAGAACTTTGTATTGAGAATCAAAGAGAGAGAAGAAGCCATCTAGCTAATAACTATGGACCCGAAGGTCTCTAGTAAACTACTCACACTTCATCGGAGAGGCTATGGTGTTGATGTAGAAGTCCTCCGTGACCGATTCCCCCTCCGGTAGATCGCCAGAAAAGGGCCCAAGATGGGATCTCACGGTTACAGAAGGTTGCGGTGGTGGAAAAGTGGTTTCGTGGCTCCCTGTGATCGATCTAGGTTATAAGAGTATATATAGGCAAAAGAAGTACGTCGGTGGATCTACGTGGGGCCCATGAGGGTGGGGGCGCGCCTACCCCCTCTGGGCGCGCCCTCCTGCCTCGTGGCCGCCTCGCGGAGTTCCAAACTTCCACTCCAAGTCTCCTGGTTTGCTTTCGGTCCAAGAAAGATCATCGCGAAGGTTTCAACCCATTTGGACTCCATTTAGTATTCCTTTTCTGCGAAACTCTAAAATAGGCAAAAAAAACAGAAACTGGCACTGGGCCTCCGGTTAATAGGTTAGTCCCAAAAATAATATAGAAGAGCATATTAAATCCCATTAAACATCCAAAATAGATAATATAATAGCATGGAACAATAAAAAATTATAGATACGTTGGAGACGTATCAAGCATCCCCAACCTTAATTCCTGCTCGCCCTCGAGTAGCTAAATGATAAAAACAGAATTTTTGATATGGAATGCTACCTAACATATTTATCATTGTAATTTTCTTTATTGTGGCATGAATGTTCAGATCCAAAAGATTCAAGACAAAAGTTTAATATTGACATAAAAATAATAATACTTCGAGCATACTAACAAAGTAATCATGTCTTCTCAAAATAACATGGCCAAAGAAAGCTATACCTACAAAATCATATAGTCTGGCTATGCTCTATCTTCATCACACAAAAAATTTAAATCATGCACAACCCCGTTGACAAGCCAAGCAATCATTTCATACTTTTGATGTTCTCAAACTTTTTCAATCTTCACGTAATACATGAGCGTGAGCCATGGACATAGCACTATAGGTGCAATAGAATGGTGGTTATGGAGAAGACAAAAAGGATAGTCTCACATCAACTAGGCGTATCAACGGGCTATGGAGATGCCCATCAATAGATATCAATGTGAGTGAATAGGGATTGCCATGCAACGGATGCACTAGAGCTATAAGTGTATGAAAGCTCAAAAAGAAACTAAGTGGGTGAGGGAGTCCTGGATTAGGGGGTGTTCGGATGGCCGGACTATACCTTCAGCCGGACTCCTGGACTATGAAGATACAAGATTGAAGACTTTGTCCCGTGTCCGGGAGGGACTTTCCTTGGCGTGGAAGGCAAGCTTGGCGATACGGATATGTGGATCTCCTACCATTGTAACCGACTTGGTGTAACCCTAACACTCTCCGGTGTCTATATAAACCGGAGGGTTTTAGTCCGTAGAACAACAATCATACCATAGGCTAGCTTCTAGGGTTTAGCCGCTCTGATCTCGTGGTAGATCTACTCTTGTACTACCCATATCATCAATATTAATCAAGCAGGATGTAGGGTTTTACCTCCATCAAGAGGGCCCGAACCTGGGTAAAACTTCGTGTCCCTTTCCTCCTGTTACCATCCGGCCTAGACGCATAGTTCGGGACCCCCTACCTGAGATCCGCCGGTTTTGACACCGACAGTGGTGCTTTCATTGAGAGTTCCTCTATGTCGTCGCCGTCAGGCTTGATGGCTCCTACTCTCATCGATAGGGATGTGGTCCAGGGTGAAACTTGTCTCCCTGGACAGATCTCTGTCTTCGGCGGCTTTGCACTGCGGGCTAATTTGCTTGGCCATCTGGAGCAGATCGAAAGCTATGCCCCTGGCCGTCAGGTCAGGTTTGAAAGTTTAAACTACACGGCTGACATCCGCAGGGACTTGATCTTCGACGGAGTCGAGCCACTACCGAGCGCGCCGCACTTCACAACGGGCATGATCTAACTCTGTCGCCGAACAGTGCCCTGGAGGCCGCACCCGCATCGGCTTCGCCCCTTAATTCGGAGCCAACTGTGCCGATCGAGGATGGGTGGTTGGACGCCGCCTCGGGGGCTGCGATCCCAACGACGATCAAGCCGAACACCAGCCCCGCACTCCGTGAGACTCATGACTCCAAGGAGCCGGACTCTTCCCCGGAGTCCGAACCTTCCGCGCCCCTGCCGATCGAATCCGATTGGGCGCCGATCATGGAGTTTACCGCCGCAGACATCTTTCAGCACTCGCCCTTCAGTGATATTATGAAATCACTAAAGTCTTTCTCTTTGTCAAGAGAGCCCTGCCCGGATCATGGCCAGCAGGATTGGGATGCGGAAGACGAAGAAATTCGACGCCCACCCACCACCCACTTTGTAGCCACTATCGACGATTTAACCGACATGCTCGACTTCGACTCTGAAAACATCGACGGTATGGACGACGATGCGGGAGGCGAAGAAGAACCACCGCCCATAGGGCGCTGGACGCCCACCTCATCATATGACATATACATGGTGGACGCACCAAAAGATGACGACGAGGAACGGAAGGACGCACCGAAGGCTTGTTCCCTCGAGAAGCAGTCAAAGCGGCGACGCAAGCGCCGCCCCAAATCCCGCCTCGACAGAAATAACGATCACACAGACCCAGCGCTGGAGCAGGGTGAACCGCTGCCAGACAATGACAATCCGGATAATCAAACCGAACAAACAAATTCTATCAAGGATAATAGTCCAGACGACATAACACTGGACAGGCACCCGGAGCAGCAGAATGCCCGTAAAAGGCTTGTTGCCACTGCGAGGAGTCTTAAAAAGCAGAAGCAAAGGCTCAAGGCTGCGCAAGACACACTTTAAATCAGATGGAGTAAAATACTCAACACAACAGCGAGGTACGACGACAATCGCCCCTCCAAGAGCTACCCAAAGCGGAAGCTGCTACCTGAATTCGATGAGGAGGCCTCAGACCCCCCACAACCAAATATCAAAGCAGCCACCTGGCCGGATAGACGACCCCTCTACCAACATAGAGCGGCATACAACGCCACTCACAATACAACATGCGACCCATGCGAGGGCTCGCACCCAAAGGACGGCGCAACAAGATCCATCTATGGACCACACAAGCGCACCCCACCATACAATGCAACACAACAAACATCCGAACAACACGGTACACCCAGCTACAGGGGTGCCGCACACCCCCTATGTTTCACCGATGAGGTGCTGGACCATGAATTTCCAGAAGGATTCAAACCCGTAAACATAGAGACATATGACGGAACAACAGACCCTGGGGTCTGGATTGAGGACTACATCCTTCATATCCATATGGCTCGAGGAGATGATCTCCACGCCATCAAGTACTTACCCCTCAAGCTTAAGGGGCCGGCTCGTCACTGGCTTAAAGGCCTCCCCGAAAGCTCCATTGGAAGTTGGGAAGAGCTCGAGGACGCCTTTCGGGCAAATTTTCAAGGGACTTATGTCTGACCTCCGGATGCGGACGATTTGAGTCATATAACTCAACAGCCCGGAGAGTCAACCCAAAAGCCTTGGAATAGGTTTCTTACTAAAAAGAACCAGATTGTCGATTGTCTGGACGCCGAAGCCTTGGCACCTTTTAAGCATAGCGTCCGTGACGAATGGCTCGCCAGACATCTCGGCCAAAATAAGCCGAGAACGATGGCCGCATTAACAAGCCTCATGACCCGCTTTTGCGCGGGTGAGGATAGCTGGCTAGCCAGATGCAGCACCAGCGACCCCAGTACATTTGAAGTTAGAGATGGAAATGGGAAATCACAGCGCAACAGCAATAACAAACGCCGGAATAAAGAAGACAACACGAAGGGCACGGCAGTAAACGCCGGATTCAAAAGCTCTCGGCCAGGTCAGCAAAAGCCGCCCTCTAAAGGCACCAGGGATGAAGTTCCAGCCTCAACAAAATTCTAGACCAAGTATCTCAGATCCATAGTACCCCTGGTAAACCTGCTAATCATACCCACAGAAAATGTTGGGTCTTCAAGCACTCCGGCAAGCTCAACGCCGTACACAAGGGGGAGGATACACCAAGTGAAGACGAGGACGAGCCTCCCAAGCAAGACACCGGGGAACAAAAGAAATTTCCACCAGAAGTCAAAACAGTAAACGTGTTACACGTGATCAAGGGAAAAAACAACGCGGCACTCCCAGGAAAATATACCCAAGTGCCTGTCACCGCGAAGTCCTGCCACTGGTCGTCTCAACCGATCACTTTCGACCATCGCGATTACTCAGCAAGTATCCGAAGCGCAGGATGGGCTACCCTGGTATTAGACCCAGTAATTGGCGGATATCACTTCACACGAGTCTTGATGGACGGTGGCAGCAATCTAAACCTAATATATCAGGATACAATCCACGGGATGGGGTTAGACCCAACTTCCGTCGCGAGCATTTAACCTTCCACATTGCTCCATTCCAAAGTGGCTATCAAGCACTGCTCGGACGCGAAGCTTTCGCTCGCTTTAATGCAATACCATACTACGCCTCCCTCACACTCAAGATGCCCGGTCCACGTGGCATCATTTTAGTGAACGGAAATATCAAGCAATCTCTGCGTGCCGAAGAGAGTGCGGCTGCCTTGGCAGCCGCACACTAAAGGCGCCCGGACCAGCGAAAGCATCCAATAGGTCGTCAAGACCTCAGACACAACTAATCAAGTCCGCGCCGCTATTTATACTGAATATATGGTCACACCCCTATTTGTCAATACAAGGGGCTCAACGTGCGCAGACAAGTGGCAATTTTTTCTCATCTTGAATTATACATGGTTTCTTTAAAAACTATCTTTTTGCACGACAACTTTTTCACCTAAATTCCTCTCTTTTACAGACGGTCATCGTGCTACACCCGTCCAGGATACGGCACAACGGAGACACAGGCGCAGACGTGCAGCAGGGACCCGCTCCAAGGATTCTTTTTAGATTAAGACCCTACGTAAACCTTTTTTACTGTCTCTTGTTGATACATATCCACCGTTGAGAAGGATGCTGACGTCTTGGCATGTGGCCACGCCAGAACAATGCATGTACCTGGACACAAGGGGCTTCTTACAAAGGCCATTATTTAGGCCCGGTTTATACCACAAAGACCGAATACCTTAGGTAGTGTTCGGCGTCGTGAGTTTGGCCCTATATGCATCAGCTCCGAATCATTGTCTTTGGTCAAATGTTGGGTTTGCCCGGCTCCAGTGTTTTCGTGCCTTATGTTCCGCTTTATCGGCTAAGGTAGCACCAGGAGAACTACTGCGATTGTGCCCTGGTTCATCCGGACGAGCACCTCAGTAGAGAAAGCCGAAAACTGACTGTCATGATATAGCATGGGACTGGTCAACCACTCGATGACCTGTTGGAATGTTAGAATTCCTCCGCCTTAACGAAGGGCCGTTTTCCGGCCAGTCATGTACGCACCCAGGGATCGGGAGAGTGCGGAGCCACCAGGGGCTATCTAGTAGCCCCACTGTCAAACTCCTATGGCTAATTGAAAGTGCTAAAGCATTATAGTCTGGTTGCCTCGCTCGCTCCGCTATCACCTCCTTAATAGGACCAAGACGTTGGGTTAAGTGTGAACGCGTGTTTTTTGCGAGCACCTCCGCATTATATGCGTGGGGGTTGAAGCCGACGGCTGCAATCTTTCAGGTTATACGCATGTATACAGAAATGGCCGCCCAGGAGGCATCATATTACTTTCAGGCAAAAGTATAAAAATAGCCTTATAAAAATTTATAAAAGAATTTCGCTTACAATGAGATTACATATCACTCAAACATAATATTTTTTGAGAACTTGGTCTCTATCAAACGAGCACCCTCAAGAACTTCTTCAAAGTAGTGCCTAGCAGCCATTCGGCCTATGGTTGAATCCCGCGCTGCAACAGTGGTAGCATCCATCTCCGCCCAGTATGTTTTAGCACGGGCAAAGGCCAGCCGTGAGCCCTCTATGCACACCGACCTCTTCATCGCATTAATGCGCGGCACCACGTCAAGGAACCGGTGCACCAAGCTGAAATAGCTGTTCGGTTTTGGCCTTTCCGGCCATAGCTGATCCACAACAAACCTCATGGCGAGTCCGGACAACCTATTCAGTTCGGCCCATTCGGCTAATTGGTCAGTCAATGAAAGCGGATGCTCGGGAGAATAGAATTGTGTCCAAACAGCTGGTCCACTTCACGGTCCGTCTGACCCTGGAAGTACTTGGCCGCATCGGCAGCGCTCGCCGCCAAATCCATATACACATCCTCCGAACTCCACAGCCGATCCAGAGGGGCATACCGTGGATCTCCGAACTTCCTCCGCAACATAAAGGATTTCCCAGCTACAATATCCCCGGCTTCCCACAGCTCCTCCGTCTTTGCCCTCATAGCAGAGCAGATGTCTTTTCTCGTCGCAGCAGCCTTCTCAAGGTCCGATGCCTTCGCTAGGTTTTCCTTTTCAAGAACCCGGCAACGGTCGGCGGTGGCTTTTAATTCTATGGCCATCTTGGCCATCTTATCTCGGCTCTCACCATGCGCGGCCTTCTCGGCTTTCAACTCTTCGGTCGCCTTCAAAGCAGCCGCATTACCAAACCTCGCTTGTTCCTTGGCTCAGGCAAGTTCTGCCCGCAAGGCTTCAATAGTGGCAACTCCATCTGCAGTCACAATATATTAAAGATACTGGCATCATGCTGCTCTTACTATGTGGCATTTACCAGATAATGACACTTACCCTGTGCCTCGTCAAGCCTTTTGTTAACAAGCTCGATGTCGGCGTCTGCCGCATCCAACTGCCGTTTTAAATGGGCAAAATCGCTAGTCCGGCTAGCCACCGGAGTTTCCATCACCTACACATAGAGGCAGTATGGTTATTACCTGGGAATATGATCCTCTGTTCGTCGTCGTTTCCGACGACAACCAGAGTCTCAGGGGCTACTATCTACACAGGGCGCACCTAGCATGTGCAGGACTATCATACATTATTTTACGTACCTCAAAGCCTGTCAGTAGACTCATAAAAGCTTCATGCAATCCGCTTTTGGCGGAAGAGATTCTCTCCATCACCGTATTCATCAGCATACGGTGTTCATCTGCGATGGCCGCTCGCCCCACCAACTCCCATCGGGAGCTGGACACTGGGAGCTGAACATCCGATCGCACACTAGACGGTGTCGGACTCTTTTGTCTGCTCTCTTCGGGAGCTGGACACTGGGAGCTTCGGGGGTCAATGGGATTATCTTCTGGCCTCACCGGACTTGGAGAGGCCCTTCGCGACGACACTTCGGGGTCGCCCGCTTTCGAAGCGGAGGAGTCCGGAGGAGGTGTTTCGCTCTCCATCATCTCTGGAAGAAGATCCCCCGAAGACGAGCTCATTTGAGAGGGGCTAAGGCCCGAACTGCAAAGATATATGCGGTGGTTATTTTCTCAGAAGAAAAAGATGGCATACCTATACTATTAAAGTATTTCGGGTCACTTACGACTCGCGGGAGAATTGATCCCCCCGCGGACTTTGTGCGGCAAAAGCACCCCCCAAGGTAGGACCCTCTGTGGGAGACTTCTTCTCCTGTTTGGAAGCTTCAGCTTCCGAATCCCCGGGCGTAGTCCTTTTCCTCCTCCGGTCGTCTTCCTTCATGGAGACGCTCGCTCCCTCGGTTAGAATGGGCAGCGTTGGGGGCCCGTGTCCGCCCATATTATCCTCCCCAGTATCTTCCTTCAAGGGCTCCGGGTAAGGTCCGACCTGGAGCATCTGTTCCAATACCGGATTGTCCAAACCCTCAGGGAGGGGGGCCAAACACCGAATCAACTTCGCCTTTGTTAGCCAGTCCTGGTTAAAAAGCAAACTCTCAAAAATAACTTCGTAACAAATGAGAGATAGTATGTTCGGCCGGAAGATTCCTTACCTGTTCGGCGACGCGGTTACTGCTCAGGCCCACGTCCTCGGTGATTTTCGGATACTCTACCTGAGGTCCGAAGAATGACTTGTACATCTCCTCATGCGTCAGGCCAAGGAAATTTTGAATGACACGCAGTCCCTCGGGATTGCACTCCCACAAGCGAAGGGGCCGGCGTTTGCAAGGCTGGACTTGACGAACCAGCATAACTTGTATTACTGCAACCAAACTAAAATCTCCATTGAAGAGATCTCGAATGCGGCTTTGCAGTATAGGCACGTCCTTGGCTGGACCCCAGCTTAGACCTCTGCTGATCCATGACATCAGTTGTGGTAGAGGGCCCGAGCGGAAAACAGGGGCAGCCGCCCAATTGGCACTTCTAGGAGCCGTGATGTAGAACCACTCATGTTGCCACAATTCAGACACCTCTGGAATGGAACCTTTGGGCCATGGAGCTCCCGTCATCTTGCATATTGAGGCACCTCCGCACGCTGCATGTTGCCCCTCGATCATCTTCGGCTTTACTTCAAAGGTCTTGAGCCACAAGCCAAAGTGAGGGGTAACCCGGAGGAAGGCCTCACACACAACAATAAATGTCGTGATATGAAGAAAGGAGTCCGGAGCTAGATCATGGAAATCTAGCCCGTAATAAAACATCAAACCCCTGACGAAAGGATCCAGAGCAAGGCCTAGACCTCGGAGGAAGTGGGAGACGAACACGACGTTCTCGTTGGGTTCGGGGGAGGGGACGGCCTGCCCTCGGGCAGGCAGCCGATGTGAAACCTCGGCGGTCAGATATCTGGCCTCCCTCAACTTTTTGATGTCTTGTTCCGTGACGGAGGAAGGCATCCATTGGCCTTGAAGGCTAGATCCGGACATGATTGAAGGTTCGGAGCACCTGACCTGAACTTTGGGTGTTTGAGCTTAAGGTGGGGGAAGGATTCGATTGAGCACGAGAGGGAAAAAATAAAAGCCTTGTCCCTTTATAAAGAGGGTGAATATCAAGCATCCTCTCCGTGGCCGTTTGGGCTTGCCTATAGTCTAGGAGTCCTAGAAGCGGTTGGATTACCCGCGCCCGTATCGATGAGAATCCCGGAATAAGGGGACACGATCTCTGCTTTAACAAGACGTGCCAAGGAAACCGCCTCGCATGACACGCTGAGGTGGGATAATAAAACGATTCAAATAAAGGCTTGGCCGTGGTGCGATGTCACACTACGGAATACGTCAGCAGATTAGATTTGTGTAAATATTATTCACTCTATGGCAATATGTGGAAACTTATTTTGCAGAGCCGGACACTATCTTTTTGTTCGAAATCTTCTATGAAGTACTTGGAGGAGGAACCCGCCTTGCAATGCCGAAGACAATCTGCGTGCCGGACTCGTCGTCATTGAAGCCTGGTTCAGGGGCTACTAAGGGAGTCCTGGATTAGGGGGTGTCCGGATGGCCGGACTATACCTTCAGCCGGACTCCTGGACTATGAAGATACAAGATTGAAGACTTCGTCCCGTGTCCGGGAGGGACTTTCCTTGGCGTGGAAGGCAAGCTTGGCGATACAGATATGTGGATCTCCTACCATTGTAACCGACTTGGTGTAACCCTAACCCTCTCCGGTGTCTATATAAACCGGAGGGTTTTAGTCCGTAGAACAACAATCATACCATAGGCTAGCTTCTAGGGTTTAGCCTCTCCGATCCCGTGGTAGATTTACTCTTGTACTACCCATATCATCAATATTAATCAAGCAGGACGTAGGGATTTACCTCCATCAAGAGGGCCCGAACCTGGGTAAAACTTCGTGTCCCTTGCCTCCTATTACCATCCGACCTAGACGCACAGTTTGGGACCCCTACCCGAGATCCACCGGTTTTGACACCGACAGTGGGTGTGCATCCGACTCACTTGCTCACGAAGACCTAGGGCATTTTGAGGAAGCCCATCCTTGGAATATACAAGCCAAGTTCTATAATGAAAAATTCCCACTAGTATATGAAAGTGACAAAATAGGAGACTCTCTATCATGAAGATCATGGTGCTACTTTGAAGCACAAGTGTGGAAAAGGATAGTAGCATTGCCCCTTCTCTCTTTTTCTCTCATTTTTTTATTTGGGACTTTTCTCCTTTTATGGCCTCTTTTTTCTCTTTTTTATATTTTTCGTCAAGAGTCTCATACCTACTTGTGGGGGAATCATAGTCTCCATCATCCTTTCCTCACTTGGAAAATGCTCTAATAATGATGATCATCACACTTTTATTTACTTACAACTGAAGAATTACAACTCGATACTTAGAACAAAATATGACTATGTGAATGCCTCCGGTGGTGTACCGGGATGTGCAATGATTCAAGAGTGACATGTATGAAAAATTATGAACGGTGGCTTTGCCACAAATACGATGTCAACTACATGATCATGCAAAGCAATATGACAACGATGAAGCATGTCATAATAAACGGAACGGTTGAAAGTTGCATGGCAATATATCTTGGAATGGCTATGGAAATGCCATAATAGGTAGGTATGGTGGCTGTTTTGAGGAAGGTAAATGGTGGGTTTATGGTACCGGAGAAAGTTGTGCGGTACTAGAGAGGCTAGCAATGGTGGAAGGGTGAGAGTGTGTATAATCCATGGACTCAACATTAGTCATAAAGAACTCACATACTTATTGCAAAAATATATTAGTTATCGAAACGAAGTACTACGCGCATGCTCCTAGGGGGATAGATTGGAAGGAAAATACCATCGCTCGTCCCTGACCGCCACTCATAAGGAAGACAATCAAAAAATAAATCATGCTCCGACTTCATCACATAACGGTTCACCATACGTGCATGCTACGGGAATCACAAACTTTAACACAAGTATCTCTCAAATTCACAATTACTCAACTAGCATGACTCTAATATCACCATCTTCATATCTCAAAACAATCATAAGGAATCAAACTTCTCATAGTATTCAATGCACTTTATATGAAAGTTTTTATTATACCCATCTTGGATGCCCATCATATTAGGACTAATTTTATAGCTAAAGAAAAATACCATGTTGTTCTAAAGGACTCTGAAAATAATATAAGTGAAGCATGAGAGATCAATGAGTTCTATAAAATAAAACCACCACCGTGCTCTAAAAATATATAAGTGAAGCACTAGACTAAAATTATCTAGCTCAAAAGATATAAGTGAAGCACATAGAGTATTCTAATAACTTCCGATTCATGTGTGTCTCTCCCAAAAGGTGTGTACAAGAAGGATGATTGTGGTAAACTAAAAAGCAAAGACTCAAATCATACAAGACGCTCCAAGCAAAACACATATCATGTGGTGAATAAAAATATAGCCTCAAGTAAAGTTACCGATAGACGAAGACGAAAGAGGGGATGCCTTCCGGGGCATCCCCAAGCTTAGGCTTTTGGTTGTACTTGAATTTTACCTTGGGGTGCCTTGGGAATCCCCACGATTAGGCTCTTGCCACTCCTTATTCCAAAATCCATCAAATCTTTACCCAAAAACTTGAAAATTTCACAACACAAAACCCAACAGAAAATCTCATGAGCTCCGTTAGTATAAGAAAATAAACCACCACTTTAAGGTATTGTAATGAACTCATTCTTTATTTATATTGGTGTTAAACCTAATTTATTCCAACTTCTCTATGGTTCATACCCCCCGATACTAGCCATAGATGCATCAAAATAAGCAAACAACACGCGAAAAACAGAATTTGTCAAAAACAGAACAGTCTGTAGCAATCTGTAGGTTTCGAATACTTCTGTAGCTCCAAAAATTCTGAAAAATTAGGACGGCAAGAAATTTTTTTATTGATCTACTGCAATTGGAAGTGTTATTTTATCACTCTCTGGTAAAAATGAAAATTATTTTCATGAGCGCATACTTTTTGTTTTTATCAGCAAGATCAAACAACATTCAACCAAGAAGATCCTAAAGGCTTACTTGGCACAAACACTAATTAAAAATAAAAACACAATCATAATAGAGGCTAGATGAATTATTTATTACTGAACATGAACAAAAAGTAAAGAACAAAAATAAAATTGGTTTGCCTCCCAACAAGCGCTATCGTTTAACGCCCCTAGCTAGGCATAAAAACAAGAATATATCTAGGTATTGTCATCTTTGGTATGCAATCCACAAGTGGCTCTCATAATAGATTCATAAGGTAATTTAATTTTCTTCCTAGGAAAGTGTTCCATGCCTTTCTTTAACGGAAATTGGAATCTAATATTTCCTTCTTTCATGTCAATAATTGCACCAATCGTTCTATGGAAAGGTCTACCAAGAATAATAGGACATGTAGGATTGCAATATATATCAAGAACAATGAAATCTACAGGCACATAATTCCTATTTTCAACAATAAGAACATCATTAATCCTTCTCGTAGGTTTCTTAATGGTGGAATTCGCAAGATGCAAATTTAAAGAACAATCATCAAATTCATGGAAACCTAGCACAGCACACAAAGTTTTTGGAATCGTTGAAACACTAACACCTAAATCACATAAAGCATAGCATTCATAATATTTAATTTTAATTTTAATAGTAGGTTCCCACTCATCATAAAGTTTTCTAGGGATAGAAACTTCTAGTTCAAGCTTTTCTTCGTGGGATTGCATTAAAGCATCAACGATATGTTTAGTAAAAGCTTTATTTTGATTATAAGCATGAGGAGAATTTAAAATGGATTGCAACAAGGAAATGCAATCTATCAAATAGCAATTATCATAATTAAATTCCTTGAAATCCAAAATAGTGGGTGCATTGCTATGTAAAGTTTTGACCTCTTCAATCCCACTTTTATTAATTTTTGCATCAAGATCTTAAAACTCTGAATCATTGGGATGCCTTTTAACTAAAGTTAACTCATATCCAGTCCCATATTCATCAATATTCATATTGGAAAACAAAGATTTAATAGGAGTCACATCAATCACTTTTAGATCTTCATCATTATTATCATGAAAACTAGAAGAACATGCTTTCACAATGCAATCTTTTTAGCACGCATCCTAGCGGTTCATTCTTTGCACTCATCAATGAAAATTTTCATGCCTTGAAGAGACTCATTGATATCATGTTTAGTTGGAATAGATGTAAGTTTCAAGGAATCAACATCAAGAGAAATTCTATCCACGTTCCTAGCCAACTCGTCAATCTTAAGCAATTTTTCTTCAACCAAAGCACTGAAATTCTTTTGCGAACTCATAAATTATTTAACACTAATCTCAAAATAAGAGGGCATATTATTGAAATTTCCATAAGAGTTGTTGTAGGAATTACCATAATTATAAGAGGAATTACTAGGAAACGGCCTAGAATTAAAATTTCCTCTATATGCATTGTTACCAAAATTGTTCCTACCAACAAAATTCACATCCATAGATTCATTATTATTCTCAATCAAAGTGGATAAAGGCATATCATTAGGATAAGAAGAAACACTTTTATTAGCAAACAATTTCATAAGTTCATCCATCTTTCCACTCAAAACATTAATCTCTTCAATCGCATGAACTTTTTTACTAGTGGATCTTTCGGTGTGCCATTGAGAATAATTAACCATAATATTGTCTAGGAGTTTAGTAGCTTCTCCTAAAGTGATTTCCATAAAAGAGCCTCCCGCGGCCGAATCTAAAAGATTTCTAGAAGCAAAATTCAATACGGCATAAATTTTTTGTATAATCATCCACAAATTCAAACTATGTGTAGGGCAATTACGTATCATTAATTTCATCCTCTCCCAAGCTTGTGCAACATGCTCATGATCAAGTTGCTTAAAATTCATAATATCATTCCTAAGAGAGATGATCTTAGCGGGAGGAAAATACTTAGAGATAAAAGCATCTTTGCACTTATTCCATGAATCAATACTAGTTTTAGGTAAAGAAGAGAACCAAGTTTTAGCACGACCTCTAAGAGAAAATAGAAATAGCTTCATTTTAACAATACCATTATCCACATCTTTCTTATTTTGCATATCACACAAATCAACAAAGTTGTTTAGATGGGTAGCGACATCTTCACTAGGAAGGCCAGAAAATTGATCTTTCATAATAAGATTCAACAAAGCGGTATTAATTTCACAAGATTCAACATCGGTAGTAGTAGGAGCAATTGGAGTGCTAATAAAATCATTGTTGTTGGTATTGGAAAAGTCCCACAATTTGGTATTATCTTGAGTCATCATGAAAAATAGTCAATCCAACACACAAGCACACAAGAAGCAAGCAAAAAGAGACGAACGGAAAAGGGGCGAAGAAAAGGCAAAGGTTTTCTGAAATCGTTTTAGAAGTGGGGGAGAGGAAAACGAGATGCGAATGGCAAATAATGTAATGCGAGGGAGAAGAGTTTATGATGGGTACTTGGTATATCTTGACTTGGCATAGATCTCCCTGGCAACGGTGCGAGAAATCCTTCTTGCTACCTCTTGAGCATGCGTTGGTTTTCCCTTGAAGAGGAAAGGGTGATGCAACAAAGTAGCATAAGTATTTCCCTCAGTTTTTGAGAACCAAGGTATCAATCCAGTAGGAGAGAACACACAAGTCACCTAGTACCTGCACAAACAATCAAGAACCTTGCAACCAACGCGATAAAGGGGTTGTCAATCCCTTCACGGTCACTCGCAAAAGTGAGATCTGATAAAGATAGTAAAGTAAATATTTTTGGTATTTTTGTTGTATAGATTGGAAAGTAAAGATTGCAAAATAGTAAACGATATGTGATGTAAATAAAAGAGATGCAATATAATAAGAAAGAGACCTGGGGCCATAGGTTTCACTAGTGGCTTCTCTCAAGATAGCATGTATTACGGTGGGTGAACAAATTACTGCCGAGCAATTGATATAAAAGCGCATTGTTATGAGAATATCTAGGCAATGATCATGAATATAAACATCATGTCCGTGTCAAGTAGATCGAAATGATTCTGCATCTACTACTATTACTCCACACATCGATCGCTATCCATCATGCATCTAGAGTATTCAGTTCATAAGAATAGAGTAACACATTAAGCAAGATGACATGGTGTTGAGGGATAAACTCAAGCAATATGATATAAACCCCATCTTTTTATCCTCGATGGAAACAATACAATACGTGCCTTGATGCCCCTATTGTCACTGGGAAAGGACACCGCAAGATTGAACCCAATGCTAAGCACTTCTCCCATTGCAAAAAAGATCAATCTAGTAGGCCAAACTAAATCAATAATTCGAAGAGACTTGCAAAGATATCAAATCATGCATATAAGAATTCAGAGAAGAATCAAATAATATTCATAGATAATCTTGTTCATAAACCCACAATTCATCATATCTCGGCAAACACACCGCAAAAGAGTATTACATTGAATAGATCTCCAAGAACATCGAGGAGAACTTCGTATTGAGAATCAAAGAGAGAGAAGAAGACATCTAGCTAATAACTATGGACCCGAAGGTCTGTGGTAAACTACTCCGCTTCATTGGAGAGGCTATGGAGTTGATGTAGAAGCCCTCGGTGATCGATTTCCCCTCCGGCAGATCACCGGAAAAGGCCCCAAGATGGGATCTCATGGGTAGAGAAGATTGCGGCGGTGTAAAAGTGGTTTCGTGGCTCTCTGTGATCGATCTAGTGTATAAGAGTATATATAGGTGAAAGAAGTACGTCGGTGGAGCTACGTGGGGCCCACGAGGGTGGGGGCGCGCCTACCCCCTCTAGGCGCGCCCTCCTGCCTCGTGGCCACCTCGCGGAGTTCCAGACTTCCACTCCAAGTCTCCTAGTTTGCTTTCGGTCCAAGAAAGATCATCGGAAAGGTTTCATTCCATTTGGACTCCGTTTGGTATTCCTTTTCCGCAGAACTCTAAAATAGGCAATAAAACATAAACTGGCACTGGGCCTCCGGTTAATAGGTTAGTCCGAAAAATACTATAAAAGAGAATATTAAAGCCCATTAAACATCCAAAATAGATAATATAATAGCATGGAACAATAAAAAATTATAGATACGTTGGAGACGTATCAACCCCCGCCGCTGGACTCCGTAGCCGTCAACGGAAATCTTCACCGCCTTGCCGCCGTAGCGAGCTCATCGCCGAGTTAGGGTATGAGTTCGGATCTTTGTGTAATCCCTTCCTCCGATTCTTAGCACAAAGCAAATTCCATGATTCTGACCACATATGAGATCAATCTATCCAGTAAAAAATTCCTTTAGATTAGTTTTGATTCGAAAATTTAGGGTTAGGTTTCCGCCAAACTCATCTCAGAGCGACCGAGTTGTGGAAATCGGTCTCACCGATTTGTCTTAGGCCATTGCACTTGTAATTTTCTGTCTGACCAAAACTTGCAAATTGGTGTGACCGAGTCCAACTCTCAGTGAAACTCTAGCAATCTTGGAGTCACTGAACTATGTCTCGGTCTGGTTGATTCCACTAGTTTAGACTCCAAAAGTTGCTTCAGTGTCACTGAGTTTAATAGATCGGCACCTCTGAAATGCTTTCTGTGGAAAAATAAAACTAAGTTTTGACTCATTTGTTTTGCAAAACCTCTGCACTTTGTGATGCTCATCCACTCTATCTTATATATAACTATTCATAGGGTTAGCTTTCAGTTTACAGTGTCAACCATGTCTGATCAAAGTGACAGCCAGAACAAGTCTGAGGAGCAGGTGAATCTGAGTGAGGGCACTAGTCCCTCTGATAGTTACGATGATGGCAGCAGAAGTACTCCTAGTAACTTGCCTAAGGATGCTACTAGGCACAGGAGGAAGAGAATTCGGATTCGGATTCTGAAGATGAAGATTATATAGCTGCCGGGGAGGAGGTCAGCTCCAGGAAAAAGGTTGTCAAGAAAGAATTTGGCACAACTGCATCTACAAAGCCTGGTTTGAATAAGAAGGCTCCTGCAAAGAGAGTTCCCATGTCAAAGGCCAGAGCCTCCCCTCTTGAAACTTCCAAATCTACTGTTGAAGAGGCTGTTGGTGAGGGCAAAAAGAGGAAGGATAGGGACAAGAAAACTATGGCTAGAGTCATAGGCAATCCCTCTATGATGATTCAGTATGATGAGGAGGAAGAGGAAGAAGAGGATGTTGCACCAACACCTAAAGCTCAAAAGCTGATGGGGGATGCCATCCAGTCTGGGACTTCTTCTTCAAAACCCCAGACTGCCCCCACAGCTTCTGCTCTAGCCCCCAAGACTGCACCAAAGAGGAGCACATGGAACATACCAGCTGCTAAGAAGAACAAGGCCCCAGTGCCGAAGACTGAAGAAGAAGATGATGAAGCCCCAGTGCTCAGGAAGCTCAAGCCCAAGATCCCTGACCATGATGACAATCATCCAGTGGCTGAGAACATGATAATCAGAAAGGATGAATGACTCAGATTGTGGAAACAATCAGATCCATATGCTGTGAGGAGGAGGACTGTTGTGGATTATAGGTTTCACACCAAGGAGCAGCAGGACTTCTATGAGACTATTCTGTTGGACAAGAAACCCATAGTATGTTACATGAAGTGGGCAGACTGGAAGTACATTGAAAACAATGAAGACCACTTCCCAGGAGTGAATGAAAGTTTCAGGCTATGTGGAGTAGATACTTTTGTGGGTCAGAAACTCACCAAGTGGAATGATGAGCTCATCATGCAATTCTACTCTACAGCTCATTGCTATCCTGATGGAAGGATTGTATGGATGTCTGAAGGTACAAGGTACCAATCAACAGTTGCTGAGTGGGCCAAGCTGATAAATGCCCCTGCAGAGCATGAGGATGACATAGATGTCTATGCAAAGAAGAAGAAAGATCACAACTCCATGGCCAACATGTATAAGGAGATTCCTGACAAAGCCTTGAGGACTCACAAGCTGGGCTTTGTGTATTATCTGTTGTCTAGACTGGCCACTATTAACACTATATTGAGGCACACCTTGTTGCCCAAATCAGGAGATCACATGATGATCAGAAGCCACTCCATCAATTTGCTGCAGTTGTTTGATGTGCCCCAGAAGTTTAAGGTGATGAGTTTGATTGTTGAGACAATCAAGAGGACAGCTGCAGACCAGAAGAGATCATGTGGGTATGCTCTACACATCCAGATGCTCATCAACTCCAAGATGGGCACATGCACATACTTATTGGACAAGGAACATCTTCCCTTGAGGCCAGAATTTGAGGACAACACAGTTGTCATGAATGCTGATGATCCCACATCTGTGGAGGCTCAAGATAAGAGGGAGAAAGCAAAAGCTGAGAAGGAAGCAAAGATGCCAAGTGCTGAAGAGGCTTCACAAGTGTTCCTCAAGTCAAAGCAAGATCAACTTGGATATCTTATTCAAGCCACTCCAAGGATTGAGAAAGGACTGGCCACCCTGACTCAGAATCAAGAAATCCTGGAGAGGATCATTGAGTCAAAGTTCTATGATCTTGACTTGAAGGTGACAGAGACGCATACAGCTGTTGAGCAGCTCTAGGAAGAAGCTGAAGAGAGGAAAGGGAAAGCTACCATAGATTCCTTTCAGAGAGTGCATAGGGCATAGAGATCTGTAGCAGTGCATATGACAGATACAAGAGCTACTACATCAACACATGTAGCTACAGCTTTGGTAGCTCCTCCCGTTGCAACTCCACCAGTTCCAACAACTTCCACTGATGCATTCGTCCTTGGAGTCCTCTCAACGCCTCCTGCCGAAGATCAAGCCTAGAGAGACGCATAGCACTATGCATATTCGAGCTTTTTGGTAACTTGTTGCCAAAGGGGGAGAAAGTGTATAGATCATAGGCTGAGAGAGAGAGAGAGAGAGATTTGCTTCTTTTTGCCTTATTTGCTACTAGTGTGATACTTACTTGTGTGCTTGCTTGGATGATACTCTATGTTTATGTGTGTGAGATACTTGTATGTTCATGTGTTTTGATCATAACACTTAAATGTTTGTGCTTGAATGATGCCATTATTTATCTCTCATGTATGATCATTCACTTTGCCTTGGTGATGAGTGCATGTGTCATTTACTATCATTTTGAGCGCTCCACTAAGATGTATGTGACATGGAAGAGTAACCCATGATCCTAATCGATTGTGCATTTGCATTCAAAAGCAAATTTTGAATAATGCACAAATTTAGGGGGAGCTCTTGCTTATCACATACTTCTCAAAGTGACAATATATTTCACTCTTATTATCTTTTGTCGAAGCTTTGATCTATATGTTGTCATCAATTACCAAAAAGGGGGGGATTGAAAGTGCAACTAATCCCTGGGTGGTTTTGGTAATTCTTAACAACATATAGCTCATTGAACTAATACTCTTTATCGATGATCATTTCAAAAAGTTCAATGATTGACATGCCATGGACTAGAGATGTGGACCCCCCAAAATGCTAAGGACACATACTAAATCAAGCTCAAGACTCTACATTTTCATTTTAGTGATCCAAGAACACATTGAGTCCATAGGAAAATCCAATACTACTAAAAGGGGATGAGGTGTTGCTTAATGGCTTGCTTGCTCAAAATGCGTAGTGATATGCTCCAAAATCCCTCAACCACTTTATCATATCCACATATGTCCCAAACCAAAAGTCAAACTCGGCCCCACCGATTTGATCTATCTAGCGCCACCGAGTTCATTTGACATAGCCATAGCCAAAAACCATAATCAGTTCGGTCTCACCGAGATGGGATTGCAAACTCTTTGTTTCCTTTCGTAACGTTTCAGTCTAACCGAGATGAGCGATCGGTTCCACCAAGTTCGCAATGCAAACTCTTTGTTTCCTGTTCATAACGTTTTAGTCTCACCAAAATGAGCGATCGGTCCCACCAAGTTTGCCTGACCAACTCTCTGTTTGCCTATTACAAAAATCGGTCTCACAGAGTTCATGTGATCGGTCTCACCGAGATTACGCTATGCCCTAAGCCTAATGAAATCGGTCCCACAGAGTTGACATGTCGGTCCCACCAAAAATCCTAAGATTCACATGTTGAACTAAATTGGTCTGACCGAGTTTAACTATTCGGTCCCACCGAGTTTGGAAAATTGTGTGTAACAGTTAGATTTTGTGTGGAGGCTATAAATACCCCTCCACCCATCCTCCATTCATGGAGAGAGCTATTAGAACGTGCCTACACTTCCACCATTCATTTTCTGAGAGAGAATGACCTACTCATGTGTTGAGACTAAGATATTCCAATCCAACCACAAGAATCTTGATCTCTAGCCTTCCCCAAGTTGCTTTCCACTCAAATCATCTTTCCACCAAATCCAAATCTGTGAGAGAGAGTTGAGTGTTGGGCAGACTATCATTTGACGCACAAGATTAAGGAGTTCATCACCAACACACCATCTATTATCTTTTGGAGAGTGGTTTCTCCTAGATTGGTTAGGTGTCACATGGGAGCCTCCATCAAGATTGTGGATTTGAACCAAGGAGTTCGTAAGGGCAAGGATATCGCCTACTTCGTGAAGATCTACCCAAGTGAGGCAAGTCCTTCATGGGCGATGGCCATGGTGGGATAGACAAGGTTTCTTCTTCGTGGACCCTTCGTGGGTGGAGCCCTCCGTGGACTCGCGCAACCGTTACCCTTCGTGGGTTGAAGTCTCCATCAACGTGGATGTACGATAGCACCACCTATCGGAACCACGCCAAAAATCTCCGTGTCTACATTACGTTTGCTCCCTCCAAACTCCTCCCATTTACCTTCATATGCAATGATTTACATTCCGCTTCTATACCCTTAGATTTGCATGTGTAGGTTGATTGCTTGACTTGTGATAAGTTGCTAAAATCTGCCAAGACTTAAAATTGGGAAAAGGCTAGATTTTTATTTGGTCAAGTAGTCTAATCACCGCCCCTCTAGACATACTTTTGATCCTACATAATCCTTCTTAGAATAATAATTGGAACCCCTCTAATTTTGAGAATAATATTAAATAATTTATCAATGCTCAAAAAGTTTTCAACACTTCGATAGAAGAAAAGTTGAGTAAGACTGATGATATATCTACAAGCATTGATAGAATTTCCCATGATATAGAAAATCTCAAGATCAAAAATTTTCCACCTAAGGTTGATAACAATGAATCAATTAAAGCTTTATATGTTTCTATGGATGAAAGTAAGAAAAGAACTACTATGCTTAGAGCTAAAAGAGAATTTTTAGAAAGAGTGTTTTCTAGTGATTGCTTTCATAAAAATGATGAAGATCTTAAAGTGATTGGTGTTTCTTCTATCGATTCATTGTTTAGTAAAACAAAAATTGATGATAAAGGGACTAAAGATGAGCCAACTTTAGCTAGAAGGCGTCCCGATGATTCAGAGGGTGAAAATCTTGATGAAAAAAATGATAAAAGTGGGTTTGGAGAGGTCAAAACTTTAACTAGTGATGTGCCCACTCTTTTGGATTACAAAGACTTTAATTATGATAATTGCTCTTTGATTGAATGTATTCATTTGTTTCAATCCATGATAAATTCACCTCATGCCTATGAACAAAATAAAGCTTTTACCAAACATATTGTGGATGCTATGATGAAAGCTTTAGAAGAAAAGTTGGATTAGAGATTTCAATTCCTAGAAAATGTCAGGACCCCGACTCAATGCCACATCGACCTAGCATGTAACACCTCATATCACTTTGCGGCCTCACGCACGGTATTCCCACGGGTGTCGCCTTACCTTTGCCCGGGACCGTTTGCGCCTTTTGGCACACGTATATGACAGTGTCGCTAGCATCCATATGATAAGGAGCCCGGGCTGACATGGCTAGTCGTAAACCCAAAGTGGCACAGACTTACAGGGACAGGCATCCATGACCCAGCATCGAACGTGTCGGTCATCAGCGAGTGAATCCAGGCTGTAGCACTGGGCTAGCAGGACTCCGGTGAACCGGGCTGTAGCGGGCTAACAGGACTCCGGTATTCATCGCGTGACATTTCCCCGAAGGGACAGACACAGGAACGAAGAAGGACACATGCCGGCCAGCCTAAGTGTTCCGGAGCAGTAGCAAGCTACCAAGGCTCAATGGAAACACTAGGAGACATTTCCCGGTAAGAGAGGCTACTAAAGATAAACAACTAGATGGTCAGATCCCACACATACCAAGCATTTCAATAACATACACACAATATGCTCGATATGTGCAAATACAACATGGCATCACAACATGACTCTACGACTCAAGTATTTAATCAATAAGCTCCGAGGAGCGAGATATTACAAACATGGGTCTCATGACCCAACACTCAGAGCATACAAGTCAAAGCACAAGCGGAAGCTATCATGTCTGGGTACAGACATCTATAAATGAAAAAAAGGCTGAGAAGCCTGACTATCTACCAGATCCTGCCGAGGGCACAAGATCGTAGCTGAGGTAACAAGCTAAACGTCGAAGTCCACGCGGAACTACTAGTGAGACCGAAGTCTCTCTGCAAAAACATAAAATAGGCAAACGTGAGTACAAATGTACCCAGCAAGACTTACATCAGAACTAACTACATATGCATCATTATCAACAAAGGGGATGGTGGGGTTTAACTGCAGCAAGCCAGCTTTGACTCGGTGGCTATCCTAAACTACGACTGCAATGTAACTCTTTTGAGGTGGCTCACACGAGTCCACATAGTCACCATATCAATACACCACTATGGAACCGCTCCCGTCTCCCTACGAGAACGCCATCCATAGCACTCACGCTCATCTTGCGTATTTTAGAGTATCCACTTTCACTTGTCTATGAACTATGCAAGGGGTCCAAGCTTCCATATCCGAGGAATCCGGCTATTCGAATAGATGATGTTAACCCTGCAGGGGTGTACTTCTTCACACACGCTCTCGCCACTTACCGCCCTGTACACGTCATGTACCTCGGCAACCTTCAAGCGGAAGCCGGGCGAGGGAGTCGGCCACGACCTGACTAACCGAACAAGTCTCTAGTCCAGGTTTGTCGCCTATTCGGGTTCCATCCGCAAGGAGATCCGGCCGGGGTGTCGCTTACGGCCCCAAACGATGTGAGCAGGGTTCCCAAGCCCACCATCCGGGTGCCACTTGGTACACCGTGCCACTGTGCCTAGTCTGTCCCAAGCCCACCTGTACCGGGTGCCACTTGGTAGACTACTAACACTACCTACAAACACCAGAAACTAGTTGCAACTCCTGGACAGAGATCATGTTGATTAATAAGTCGAGAGGGGTCGAGTTACCGGAACCCAATGTGTGGTAGTAACTGGTCATGGATCACAAACACAGAACTCAGTTCCTGAGGACGGCTGCAATGAGACAACCCACCATGTACTCCTACATGGCCTCTCACCGCTGCCTTTACCAAATCGTGTTCACACACTTAGCTCACACACAGTAGGACATGTTCACACGCCTCTGATTCATCCCCGATGAATCAGACCTGACTCAACTCTAAGCAGCAGCAGGCATGACAAGCAAGCATGAATGAGTAGGCACACCAGGGCTCAAACAACTCCTACTCATGCTAGTGGGTTTCATCTATTTACTGTGGCAATGACAGGTCATGCAAAGGATAAAGGGGTTCAGCTACCGCAACAAGTAACAAATATGTCATTGTTGTCCTAATGCAGTAAAAGAGAGCAGGAGCGAGAGAGTGGGATTTTATCGGAATGAACAAGGGGGTTTTGCTTGCCTGGCACTTCTGAAGATAACATTGAGTCTTCATCAGTGTCAACGATCACATCATCGGTACACGTCTATCGAGAGGGGACAATTACCGGCAATACAGAAAAAACACGATCAATGCAATGCACAATATGATGCATGCTATGACATGGCAATATGAATGTGTTTTGGGCTAATGCACCTAAAACCAGATTAAATGAAGTTGGTTTGAATCCAAGATTCAAATTCAAACTCCATATGTGGTTATTTAAATGTCATTCACTTCATTTGCCCTAAATAGTAGTGATAAGTTGTTCTAACATGCATGAAAATGGTACAGATGGATTCCTTGAATTTTTCTGATAATTTTTCATATATAAATTATTTAATTTGGAGTTACGGTTGAATTTCTATGATTTATTGAAGTTTTAGCTATTTTCTGGAATTTCCTGATTATTTTTAAATCCAGAAAATACTTATTGCGTCAGCCCCACGTCACAGTGACGTCAGCAGGGTCAACTGGGCTGGCTCGGGTCAAACCTGACGTGTGGGGTCCACACGTCAGTGACTAACTAACTAACCTAATTTTAATTAGAGCCTGGGCCCGCATGTCAGTGTCAGCAGGGGGGGTAATTAGTTTAACTAATTCGATTAGTGCTAATCCTAATTAGCTAACAGGGCTGGCCCACCTGTCATTGAGTCAGGGCGTCCAACTGGGGTCAAACTCGCCGGACTTGGTCCACGGCTCGTCGCCGGTGAAGCCCGAGACGGCGGAGGGGGTCGAAATTCCTCCTCCGGCGACCAAATGGCCGGCGGAGGGCAGCTACGTGACGCTGAAGATCCCGCGCGTCGAGTGGTGCGGTCAGTTAGGCCGGGGGCGACCTATATCGACGGCGGCGAGCTCAAAGGTGGCGGCCAGAGTTCGGGCAACCGCGGAGATGGCGCTATAGGGCATGGCAGGGAGCACTCATGGGTGTTTCGGGTTCGCAGGAGCGCGATGAGCACGCTGGTGATGCTCGGGCGAGCGGACGAGCTCAGGAGCATGGAGCTCATCGGCCGTGGCAGCGGCGAGCTTCGGCGGAGGTGGGGAACGGGGCTAGAGCAAGAACGCGAGCAGGAGAGGAGGGGGAATCGGTCCATGAGCTCACTGTGGTTGCAGAGCGCGTCTCAGTGGGCTCGGGGCGACCTGTCGGCGGTGAATCGAACGGCGGCGATCGCCGGCCGTGGCGACGAAGATGGCGGTGATGGCGTCACTGTAGGGCTCCGGGTGTTGCTTGGAGGGGTGGGGAGGAAGAGTAGGTCGAGGCAGAGCTTTGGGAGGCGTCGGGGAGACGAGGCGGTGGTGGTGGCCGCGGCGAACGGCGTCGGTGGCGACGGGGCTCCGCTCGGTGGAGGAGAGAGGGAGCCAGAGAAAGGGGGGAGAAGGCACGGGGAGAGTGCGAGGCCTGGGAGGGTGCGTGGCGTCGCGGACGGGGTCCAGGGCGACGAGAGGAAGCAGGAGGTGGCCAGGGGGAAGCAGGAGGTGGCCGAGGCCTCTCGGGCGCGCGCCACGCCTCGCCTCTGTTCGTCCTCCTGGCAGAGGAGGAAGATGACAAGGGGGAGGAGGTGGGCTGGGCCGGCTGGGCCGGTTGGTGGCGCCAGGTAGGCTGCGGGTAAGTGGCCCAGGTAGGTTTTCTGCTCTGTTTTATTTTTTCCTTCTGTTTTGTTTTATTTAATTTATTTTGCCACTGTTTTGAATTTAAAATAATTCAAACAATGCCAAAAACTCCTCTGAATATTTTATATTGCTAGATGGACTTTTCCAAAAGCTTACAAAATAATTCAGGGATACTTGAAATTATATTCTAATTATATGAATATGATTCAAATTCAAAAGCTAATGAATTAAATTCAAAGTCCCAAAAATAATTCCTTAAAAATGTTCAATATTTTGGTTGGGACCAGAACCCTTACCAAAAATTATCAAACATTTAAGAAGAGCATTTTGGAGCAATGAATGAGATTTCTAGGGTTTTTGCCCCTCTTTTATTTAAGTTTTTGAGGCTTCCAAAATTCCTCAGTTCAAGTTTCGAAAATATAGACATGATGCACACATGAAGCTAGCCTAGAGCACTACCAGCAGCTAGGGATGTGACAACTCACCCCCACTAAACAAGAATCTCGTCTCGAGATTCAAGCGTAGGGTAAGGTGAAGGGTAAACGCAACTAGTATAATCTTCACGATCCAGGGTGCACTTCAGTTGAACGTTGATTCATTCACCATCATTGTCTTGATGTCTTGCTCTGAGAAATCCTGCCAACATGACATGGAGGGAAGAAGGAGACTCTAGAAGGGTCGATCTTCTCGAAGATCGAACAACTCACGGAATGAGACATAGGACCATCTCTCGGGTTGAGACACGAGATACACATCAAGAGGGGTGGAAAGAAACGGATGACGAAGGTTCACTAGGTAGACAACGATTCCACACCTAAGAAGGTGGTAAACGATTGTCCACATAGCGAGGAGTTGAGTTGTCATGATACCACGACGAAACATCCTGAAGGAGGGTGATTCGTAGATTATCCCCTTAAGTGGCAAAAAGAATTACCTTTGATTCAAAGATCATTGAAACTCTTTATACCAGCCTAAGGCAATCACAAGCGATCATTTGGAGGGGTCGGTAGAATAGCATACTCGGACTTGGATGATGTGGATTACCTTGTTCAAGACAACGTAATGGATGAATTTGCTTATCACCGGAGATGGAGGAGACCCATGGTAGAATGGCACATTGGCGGTGCAAGCTAGGAACAAAATGCAAATGCTGGGAATGATTCTGGTAACTGGGGAAGGACCCAACCATAGAGAGTGAATTCACTGTTTGAAAGGATCATAGCATTGCCGAGGAAACTGAGAGCAAACCCAGTTAGTGCCGATGATAACACCTAGCGCTTGTGCGTGCTCTCAAGAACTTGAGCATTTCCATATTCATCAAGGTTTTACCAACATCCGTGTCAAGGATCCTGGCAACACAACATACCACCATGATGAACAACGATGGACGAGGCAGATGCATAGGAAGATAACATCAACTCAGATTTCACCCTAGCGAGGCCAAGGAAACAAAATCTGGATGATCGACCGAGAGACATTTAGCACTCCGCTTCTAATGTTCTCCTTGACGTGCTGGTGTAACCCATTCATAGATATGGTTTGATAACTAGAACATCAAGTAAAGGTCGGACTTCGGGAGCAATAGAATCCATAAGGAACAGTTACGGAGGTAAATCCTACGAAATCCTTATGGGGAGGTGGCCAACTTCCTCAAACAAGATACTACAATGATAGGTCTTCCGGCTGGGTGTGTTGGCCACGACATCCACTTTACCGGTTATCGAGGGACCAATATTATAGTTCTTGGGAAATGTTCCAACCATCATATCTGCCTGAGATTCAGATCTGGTTGGTGTCAGGATATTCCAGATTCATCGAGTCTAGGAAGAAAATGAAAGTTTGCAACACAAATCGACGAGATGACGTTGCGAGATTCTCGGGAAATGAACTACGATAGTAAGCTCCAAAGCATGAGCTGGTTCTGCTACAAACATGTGAACACGTTGTCCCAGACAAGCATGACCACGTGGTAGTCTTATAATAAAACACTACCGAGTTCAGGTGGGGAACCATCGACGAGGATATCAAAATCCTTGCATAAGGTATACTCTTAAGAAGGAACTTCTTCTCCTTGAACAAATCAATCAGTGGCTTGGTGTGCTAGGATATACATATGGAATGAAGATGATCAGTCTAACAGACCACAGAATTCTTCGCACGTGCATGACCGACTTGGGATGATTCCAAAGGAGCAAAAACAAACTTTCTCGAATTCACGACGGCAACTTACATCAAAATGCACGTGAATCAAAGGAAGTCACTCCTTTCATCAAACAAGTACTTCATGAGCTAGCATGAAGAAAATGCTTTCAAAAGTTTCCAACACTAACTTAATGTTCAACAACATCATGGAGGAGATAAGAATGTTGTCAATGGGCTCAACAACAACTCATCGGAATTTCCATATCACTGGACTTCCACCATCGTGTGAACACGGTGATAGCATTGGTCAGAATCAAAAGATATAATGGTGTATGCTCGAGGGATCAACCACGAGTAAGACAACATTACGAACATCGTTGGTTCTGATTTGATTTGACGATAGCCCACACTCAAATCAAAAGATTGATAAGACAGTAGGTGCAGCAACTGATCACAGGGACCAATCGATGAAGATATCATCTTTCTTCAACACACATTACACAAGAATACCCCTTTGGAACGAACTAAGTCAGGCAAGCTTTTATCTTCCAACCCTCCAAGTTGTCGTTTAGCTTAACCAACTAGCTCAGGGATATCTAACACCGATTCTTGGAGAGAAGGTGGTTCACAAGAAACCAACTTGATCACGAGCTCAACATAGCGGTCAGGTGACAACCTGGTAATACTTCCGAGAAGATCTTCGGAAATCACGAACCACCGATATGTTACTAAGCTCGAGAACAATCTTGCTTTTCAGGGCAAGACGATATAATCAAATGAGCGAGGACTTGACGAGATCCTAGCTCATTAAACGAAGGGTGCACCGAAGTAAGGACTGGGTAGCATGATCAGTCTTAGAAGGATGATTCAAAAACCAACATGCTAAGAATGAAATTATTATCCTTTAACTACCAAGCAACAAGGTTGCTGGGAGTATTGATTTCACACATCACAATTCCTTTGTCGGTATTCCGGTTGCATCAACACGAAGACCGAGGAATGACTAATGATGGCAAGAAGTATCACTGTACCAAGAGTTCATAGGATGGTGTGCAATTCCTATAACAATCCCGATATAAAGATGGTAATACTCCGAGGTAGAACAGAACAAAAGCTGGATTAGCAATTTGATCTGCGAAGCACAGCTTCTTTGACCCAATCCTGGATATGGAAGAGGTACTGGAGTTTGTTTCTCCTAGTCATTCTGTGATTGAACGGCTTGACGGACCACAAGAGTAATAGGCATCGATAAACGAACGCACGCATACTCTTGACTATCAATTGATAGACGAGGGCCAGAAAACAACTAAAGAGGGACAACTCAAAAGAACATATGATTTTCCAAGTTGTGAATGCATGGACTAGCATGTCGAACGAATTCAACATATTTCTTCCGGATAACCCATGCAGAAAGGTAGAACTGGCAGAGTCACAATATAGAATCGATAACCCATCGAGAGCACTCTGATTGTGATCTTTCGATCAGCGAGGAACATCTGCCATAACGGTTCATAGTATTTGGAAGAAGGAAATACCACGGACCTCGAGGACTAATGCAAGGGTTACTAATATCCTGAAGGAACTAGCAACACTATCAACATGATTTAAGTAGAGTGAATCTCGGTTCAAGAACCCAGGAACAGAATACCTACTACTAAGTAGCATCACAGAATGCTTTCGAGAATAAAGGCCAGAATCTCACACTGGGAACACAAAACGTTGCTAGATTACTAGGTGACTCCCTAAATACCTAGGGTCATAATAGTAACTCCAACATAAATGTCAAGGCAATAGAATACCTCAACTCAACAATTAGTGTGATTGAGCTGGCATAAAGGAACATCGAAACCAGAGGGAAAGGATTTTGCAAATGCATCAGACTATTTAGAAACCTGGAATGACTCGGACAGCATAACGGCTGTAAATGCTCAGAAAAGATTTGAGACATTCACAAAAATGGTGGCATAACCACTCAGAAACACAATATCAAGGTTTCGAGATCAACAGTTAACGTACGGAAGTAGTAGAAACTGAACTCAAGCTTAAATCCAACAATCTTATAAGTCTACGGATAAGTAACACGTGATCCTGATAGAAAGAAGAGATAGCCTGGTTCTTAATCCCCGTAGGAAAGATAAGATGACTCAGATCAGAAAGGCATAAGGTATAAGGAGTAAAAAGAGCCTTACGTTCCATCCCACAATCAATTCCCTTACATATAACTAAAGCATTTCTAGACTCAACTTCGACCAGTTTGGCTTGGTAATCCTACAGGCAGTCAAGCTCTGATACCAACACTGTCAGGACCCCGACTCAATGCCACATCGACCTAGCATGTAACACCTCATATCACTTTGCGGCCTCACGCACGGTATTCCCACGGGTGTCGCCTTACCTTTGCCCGGGACCGTTTGCGCCTTTTGGCACACGTATATGACAGTGTCGCTAGCATCCATATGATAAGGAGCACGGGCTGACATGGCTAGTCGTAAACCCAAAGTGGCACAGACTTACAGGGACAGGCATCCATGACCCAGCATCGAACGTGTCGGTCATCAGCGAGTGAATCCAGGCTGTAGCACTGGGCTAGCAGGACTCCGGTGAACCGGGCTGTAGCGGGCTAACAGGACTCCGGTATTCATCGCGTGACATTTCCCCGAAGGGACAGACACAGGAACGAAGAAGGACACATGCCGGCCAGCCTAAGTGTTCCGGAGCAGTAGCAAGCTACCAAGGCTCAATGGAAACACTAGGAGACATTTCCCGGTAAGAGAGGCTACTAAAGATAAACAACTAGATGGTCAGATCCCACACATACCAAGCATTTCAATAACATACACACAATATGTTCGATATGTGCAAATACAACATGGCATCACAACATGACTCTACGACTCAAGTATTTAATCAATAGGCTCCGAGGAGCGAGATATTACAAACATGGGTCTCATGACCCAACACTCAGAGCATACAAGTCAAAGCACAAGCGGAAGCTATCATGTCTGGGTACAGACATCTATAAATGAAAAAAAGGCTGAGAAGCCTGACTATCTACCAGATCCTGCCGAGGGCACAAGATCGTAGCTGAGGTAACAAGCTAAACGTCGAAGTCCACGCGGAACTACTAGTGAGACCTAAGTCTCTCTGCAAAAACATAAAATAGGCAAACGTGAGTACAAATGTACCCAGCAAGACTTACATCAGAACTAACTACATATGCATCATTATCAACAAAGGGGATGGTGGGGTTTAACTGCAGCAAGCCAGCTTTGACTCGGTGGCTATCCTAAACTACGACTGCAATGTAACTCTTTTGAGGTGGCTCACACGAGTCCACATAGTCACCATATCAATACACCACTATGGAACCGCTCCCGTCTCCCTACGAGAACGCCATCCATAGCACTCACGCTCATCTTGCGTATTTTAGAGTATCCACTTTCACTTGTCTATGAACTATGCAAGGGGTCCAAGCTTCCATATCCGAGGAATCCGGCTATTCGAATAGATGATGTTAACCCTGCAGGGGTGTACTTCTTCACACACGCTCTCGCCACTTACCGCCCTGTACACGTCATGTACCTCGGCAACCTTCAAGCGGAAGCCGGGCGAGGGAGTCGGCCACGACCTGACTAACCGAACAAGTCTCTAGTCCAGGTTTGTCGCCTATTCGGGTTCCATCCGCAAGGAGATCCGGCCGGGGTGTCGCTTACGGCCCCAAACGATGTGAGCAGGGTTCCCAAGCCCACCATCCGGGTGCCACTTGGTACACCGTGCCACTGTGCCTAGTCTGTCCCAAGCCCACCTGTACCGGGTGCCACTTGGTAGACTACTAACACTACCTACAAACACCAGAAACTAGTTGCAACTCCTGGACAGAGATCATGTTGATTAATAAGTCGAGAGGGGTCGAGTTACCGGAACCCAATGTGTGGTAGTAACTGGTCATGGATCACAAACACAGAACTCAGTTCCTGAGGACGGCTGCAATGAGACAACCCACCATGTACTCCTACATGGCCTCTCACCGCTGCCTTTACCAAATCGTGTTCACACACTTAGCTCACACACAGTAGGACATGTTCACACGCCTCTGATTCATCCCCGATGAATCAGACCTGACTCAACTCTAAGCAGCAGCAGGCATGACAAGCAAGCATGAATGGGTAGGCACACCAGGGCTCAAACAACTCCTACTCATGCTAGTGGGTTTCATCTATTTACTGTGGCAATGACAGGTCATGCAAAGGATAAAGGGGTTCAGCTACCGCAACAAGTAACAAATATGTCGTTGTTGTCCTAATGCAGTAAAAGAGAGCAGGAGCGAGAGAGTGGGATTTTATCGGAATGAACAAGGGGGTTTTGCTTGCCTGGCACTTCTGAAGATAACATTGAGTCTTCATCAGTGTCAACGATCACATCATCGGTACACGTCTATCGAGAGGGGACAATTACCGGCAATACAGAAAAAACACGATCAATGCAATGCACAATATGATGCATGCTATGACATGGCAATATGAATGTGTTTTGGGCTAATGCACCTAAAACCAGATTAAATGAAGTTGGTTTGAATCCAAGATTCAAATTCAAACTCCATATGTGGTTATTTAAATGTCATTCACTTCATTTGCCCTAAACAGTAGTGATAAGTTGTTCTAACATGCATGAAAATGGTACCGATGGATTCCTTGAATTTTTCTGATAATTTTTCATATATAAATTATTTAATTTGGAGTTACGGTTGAATTTCTATGATTTATTGAAGTTTTAGCTATTTTCTGGAATTTCCTGATTATTTTTAAATCCAGAAAATACTTATTGCGTCAGCCCCACGTCACAGTGACGTCAGCAGGGTCAACTGGGCTGGCTCGGGTCAAACCTGACGTGTGGGGTCCACACGTCAGTGACTAACTAACTAACCTAATTTTAATTAGAGCCTGGGCCCGCATGTCAGTGTCAGCAGGGGGGGGGTAATTAGTTTAACTAATTCGATTAGTGCTAATCCTAATTAGCTAACAGGGCTGGCCCACCTGTCATTGAGTCAGGGCGTCCAACTGGGGTCAAACTCGCCGGACTTGGTCCACGGCTCGTCGCCGGTGAAGCCTGAGACGGCGGAGGGGGTCGGAATTCCTCCTCCGGCGACCAAATGGCCGGCGGAGGGCAGCTACGTGACGCTGAAGATCCCGCGCGTCGAGTGGTGCGGTCAGTTAGGCCGGGGGCGACCTATATCGACGGCGGCGAGCTCAAAGGCGGCGGCCGGAGTTCGGGCAACCGCGGAGATGGCGCTATAGGGCATGGCAGGGAGCACTCGTGGGTGTTTCGAGTTCGCAGGAGCGCGATGAGCACGCTGGTGATGCTCGGGCGAGCGGACGAGCTCAGGAGCATGGAGCTCGTCGGCCGTGGCAGCGGCGAGCTTCGGCGGAGGTGGGGAACGGGGCTAGAGCAAGAACGCGAGCAGGAGAGGAGGGGGAATCGGTCCATGAGCTCACTGTGGTTGCAGAGCGCGTCTAAGTGGGCTCGGGGGCGACCTGTCGGCGGTGAATCCAACAGCGGCGATCGCCGGCCGTGGCGACGAAGATGGCGGTGATGGCGTCACTGCAGGGCTCCGGGTGTTGCTTGGAGGGGTGGGGAGGAAGAGTAGGTCGAGGCAGAGCTTTGGGAGGCGTCGGGGAGACGAGGCGGTGGTGGTGGCCGCGGCGAACGGCGTCGGTGGCGACGGGGCTCCGCTCGGTGGAGGAGAGAGGGAGCCAGAGAAAGGGGGGAGAAGGCACGGGGAGAGTGCGAGGCCTGGGAGGGTGCGTGGCATCGCGGACGGGGTCCAGGGCGACGAGAGGAAGCAGGAGGTGGCCAGGGGGAAGCAGGAGGTGGCCAGGGGGAAGCAGGAGGTGGCCGAGGCCTCTCGGGCGCGCGCCACGCCTCGCCTCTGTTCGTCCTCCTGGCAGAGGAGGAAGATGACAAGGGGGAGGAGGTGGGCTGGGCCGGCTGGGCCGGTTGGTGGCGCCAGGTAGGCTGCGGGTAAGTGGCCCAGGTAGGTTTTCTGCTCTGTTTTATTTTTTCCTTCTGTTTTGTTTTATTTAATTTATTTTGCCACTGTTTTGAATTTAAAATAATTCAAACAATGCCAAAAACTCCTCTGAATATTTTATATTGCTAGATGGACTTTTCCAAAAGCTTACAAAATAATTCAGGGATACTTGAAATTATATTCTAATTATATGAATATGATTCAAATTCAAATAGCTAATGAATTAAATTCAAAGTCCCAAAAATAATTCCTTAAAAATGTTCAATATTTTGGTTGGGACCAGAACCCTTACCAAAAATTATCAAACATTTAAGAAGAGCATTTTGGAGCAATGAATGAGATTTCTAGGGGTTTTGCCCCTCTTTTATTTAAGTTTTTGAGGCTTCCAAAATTCCTCAGTTCAAGTTTCAAAAATATAGACATGATGCACACATGAAGCTAGCCTAGAGCACTACCAGCAGCTAGGGATGTGACAGAAAATTACATGATGAATGGGAACCCACCATTAACGTCAAGATTAAAAATTATGAGTGCTTTGCTTTATGTGATTTGGGTGCTAGTGTTTCCACAATTTTGAAATCTGTATGTGATGTGCTTGGTCTTGCTGATATTGAAGAATGTTCTCTTAATTTGCACTTGGTGGATTCTACTATTAAAAAGCCTTTGGGAAGAATTAATGATGTTCTTATTCTTACAAATAGGAACTACAATCCGTTTTGTCCTATTATACTTGGTAGACCGTTTGCGCACTATAGGTGTCATGATTGATATGAAAGAAGGGAATATTAAATTTCATTTTCCACTTAGAAAGGGCATCGAACACTTCCCTAGCACAGGAATTAAACCACCATATGAATAAATCATGAGGGCATCCTATGGATCAAAACCTAAAGATGACAACACTTGAATCTATGCATTATGCCTAGCTATGGGCATAAAACAATAGTGCTTGCTGGGAGGCAACCCAATGAATAAATTTTATTTTTGCCTTTTTCTTCCTGTTCTTGAGTGTTCACACAATTATGCTACTATTATGATTGTGTTTTTTATGTTTTAATTAGTGTTTGTTCCAACTAAAGCCTTTGGGATCATGTTTGGTGATAGTTGATTTGATCTTGTTGAAAAACAGAAACTTTTGTGCCCAGTAGCAGAATTGTTAAAGTCATAGAAGCGCGATAAAATTCTGATTTTTTGCCACAAGATTGATATACAAATTTCCTACTTTGTACAAATTTTTAGAATTTTCGGAGTTACAGAAGTATGGACGAAGTCCAGATTACTAGAGACTGTTCTGTTTTTGACAGATTATGTTTTCGTTGCATTGTGTGCATATTTTGATGAATCTATGGATTGTATCAGGGAGTATAAGCCATGGAAAAGTTGGAATACAGTAGATATAATGCAATAATAAAATATGAATGGGTTTGCAATAGTACTTATATTAGTGATTTGCTTTATTATATTAACGGATCTCACAAAGGTTTTGTTAAGTTTTGTGTGATTGAAGTTTTCAAGTTTTGGGTGAGATCACAATGGATGAAGGAATAAGGAGTGAAAAGAGCCAAAGCTTGGGGATGCCCATGGCAGCGCAAGTAATTATTCAAGGAGAACCAAGCAACTAAGCTTGGGGATGCCCCGGAAGGCATCCCCTCTTTCTTCTAACGACCATCGGTAATTTTACTTGGAGCTATATTTTTATTCTTCACATATCAAGAGTTTTGCTTGGAGCGTCTTGTATTATATGAGTCTTCGCTTGGTTTGATTTTTAGTTTGTCACAAGTATCCTTGCCAGACACACCTATTTGAGAGAGCCAAAATTATGCTATGATTTATTAGAATTGCTCTATGTGCTTCACTTAAATTTTTTGAGCTATGGAATTGCTCTAGTGCTTCACTTGTATCTTTTTTATCATGGTGTGCTTTAACTTTGTGAAGAAAAACTCTCATGCTTCACTTAGATTTATTTGAGAGTTAGTAAGTTTTTTGAAGAAATTCTCTCATGCTTCACTTATATTATTTTGAGAGATTGAAATCTTCATGCTCATGTTCATCACTTAATTCGTTTGAGCTTGTCAAAAGCAATTGCAACTTATGAAACTAGTCCCGAAGTGATAGATATTCAAGATGGATATAATAAAAACTTTCATGAAGATCATTGGACAAAATGAACTTGATTCTTTGTGATAGTATTAAGATATGATGATAGTAATATATGAGTCATGTTGGTGAGTAATTATGCTTTAGTAAGAATATTGGTGTTAAGGTTTGTTATTCCCTATGCAAGCACGAAAGTCAATAGTTATGCAATGAAATTACATCCTACTTATGGTGCATTATTTGGTGTTAGTTATGCGTAATGCTCGTTTATGTGAATTTTTGTTTCTTGGTTGGTTGCTTCTCAATCTTTTTGCTAGCCTCCACTTATACAAAGTAGAAATACTACTTGTGCATCCAAAATCCTTAAACCCAGTTTTGCCATATGAGTCCACCATACCTACCTATATGCGGTATTTTTGTGCCGTTATAAGTAAATTTGTATGTGTCATCTCTAATTTTCAAAATGAATTTCCTTTTTGTGTGGCTGTACCGCTCATGAAGCGGTAGGGGGTGGCCAATAATTTCCATGCTAGATGTGTTGTTCTCAAGATGAGTGTTTATTCACTTGTTATTGCATGAGAGTACGTCGGTAATAGGGATGCCCATTCCAGAAATGAAAAAGAAATTTACTTTATGTTGTCAAATAATAAATTCCCTGGAAAGTGTTGGTATGGAAGGCACCCGTGGATACGGCTAGCCATGGATTGTGAAAGAATGGTGGAAAAAGTAATCAAATTTATTTTATGTTTGGGGAACCGCCTATGATATATCTAGCATGGAAAGTGTTGGGAATTATTCGGTCGTTTTCGTTGATGGGAAAAGCATGCCTCTCAAAAAAATTATCTCTCAATTTTTTGCTTTGAGCTCTGACACCTCTACAAATCTCTACTTCCCTCTACGAAGGGCCTATCTATTTACTTTATGCAATTTTTATTTCTATTTGAGTCTCCATCTTCTCTAATAAAGCACCAACTAGGAAGCACTATGATCATACTTGAGCATTGGATGTAGCTAATATTCGAGTGTGTTTCATGAATGGATCAATGATTGAGCATGATGGGCTAGGGATAACTTTATTTATGTTGATATTTTGAAAGACATGGTTGCTTATTGATATGCTTGAGTATTGAAGTCTTCATGTCAAAACTAGACTATTGCTTTGAATCATCTAAAAGTCCAGATGTCCATGCTACAAAAGAAAATAATATGTGATGAACATGTTAGGCAGCATTCCACATCAAAAATTCTGTTTTTGCATTTACCTACTCAAGGACGAGTATGAATTAAGCTTGGGGATGCTGATACGTCTCCAGCGTATCTATATTTTTTGATTGTTCCAAGCTATTATATTATCATTCTGGGATGTTTTACAATCATTTTATAGCAACTTTATATCATTTTTTGGGACTAACCTATTGACATAATGCCCAGTGCTAGTTGTTGTTTTTTGCTAGTTTTTTACTTCACAGAATATCAGTACCAAATGGAGTCATGATACGTCTCTGTCATATCTATAATTTTTGATTGTTTCATGCCAATATTATACCACTTTCACATATTTTTGGCACCTTTTTATATGATTTATTGGACTAACCTATTGATCCAGTGCCCAGTGCGAGTTCCTGTTTTCTGCATGTTTTTTGTATCGCGGAAAATCCATATCAAACGAAGTCCAAATGCAATAAAATTTTACGGAGAATTATTTTGGAATATATGTGATTTTTGGGAGTTGGAATTACTGCAAACGAAGGCCCACACAGCCCACCAGACACCAGGGCGCACCAAAGGAGCCTGGCTCGTGGTGGTGGGTTGTGCTCACCTCGTACGTTTGTTGGAGCTCTACTTCGGGTGCAAGGAAGCTTATATCTGGAAAAAAATCATGTTAAAATCTCAACGCATTCGGAGTTATGGGTCTCTCAGAATATAAGAAACGGTTTTCGGCTAGATCCGGGGAACGCGAAAAAGAAGATAACGGAGAGGGAGATCCTATCTCGGAGGGGCTCCCGCCCCTACGTCGCCATGGAGGCCATGGACCAGAGGGGGAGCTCTCCTCCCATCTAGGGGGGATGCCAAGGAAGAAGAAGGAGGGGGCTCTCTCCCCCTCTCTCCCAGTGGCGCTGGAACGCTGCTACCTCTTGAGCACTGCGTTGGTTTTCCCCGAAGAGGAAGGGATAATGCAGCAAAGTAGCGTAAGTATTTCCCTCAGTTTTTGAGAACCAAGGTATCAATCTAGTAGGAGGCTACGCGCGAGTCCCTCGTACCTGCACAAAAAAAATAAATCCTCGCAACCAACGCAAATAGGGGTTGTCAATCCCTATAAGGCCACTTACGAGAGTGAGATCTGATAGATATGATAAGATCATATTTTTGGTATTTTTATGATAAAGATGCAAAGTAAAATAAAGGCAAAGTAAATGGCAAAGGAAATAACTAAGTAGTAGGAGATTAATATGATAAAGATAGACCCGGGGGCCATAGGTTTCACTAGAGGCTTCTCTCAAGAGCATAAGTATTCTACGGTGAGTGAACAAATTACTGTTGAGCAATTGACAGAATTGAGCATAATTATGAGAATATCTAGGTATGATCATGTATATAGGCATCACGTCCGAGACATGTAGACCGACTCCTGCCTGCATCTACTACTATTACTCCACACATCGACCGCTATCCAGCATGCATCTAGAGTATTAAGTTAAAAACAGAGTAACACCTTAAGCAAGATGACATGATGTAGAGGGATAGACCCATGCAATATGAAGAAAACCCCATCTTGTTATCCTCGATGGCAATAATACAATACGTGCCTTGCTGCCCTTACTGTCACTGGGAAAGGACACCGCAAGATTGAACCCAAAGCTAAGCACTTCTCCCATTGCAAGAAAGATCAATCTAGTAGGCCAAACCAAACTGATAATTCAAAGAGACTTGCAAAGATAACCAATCATACATAAAAGAATTCAGAGAAGATTCAAATATTATTCATAGATAGACTTGATCATAAACCCACAATTCATCGGTCTCAACAAACACACCGCAAAAAGAAGATTACATCGAATAGATCTCCACAAGAGAGGGGGAGAACATTGTATTGAGATCCAAAAAGAGAGAAGAAGCCATCTAGCTACTAACTATGGACCCGTAGGTCTGAGGTGAACTACTCACACTTCATCGGAGGGGCTATGGTGTTGATGTAGAAGCCCTCCATGATCGATGCCCCCTCCGGCGGAGCTCTAGAACAGGCCCCAAGATGGGATCTCGTGGATACAGAAAGTTACGGCGGTGGAATTAGGATTTTGGCTCTGTATCTGATCGTTTGGGGGTACATTGATATATATAGGAGGAAGGAGTACGTCGGTGGAGCAACAGGGGGCCCATGAGGGTGGAGGGCGCGCCTGGTGGGGGTGGGCGCGCCCCCTACCTCGTGCCCTCCTGTTTTATTTCTTGATGTAGGGTCCAAGTCTCCCTGGTCGTATTCGTTGAGAAAATCACGTTCCCGAAGGTTTCATTCCGTTTGGACTCCGTCTGATATTCCTTTTCTTCGAAACCCAAAAACAGGCAAAAAAATAGCAATTCTGGGCTAGGCCTTCGGTTAATAGGTTAGTCCCAAAAATAATATAAAAGTGGATAATAAAGCACAATAATGTCCAAAACAGTAGATAATATAGCATGGAGCAATCAAAAATTATAGATACGTTGGAGACGTATCAAGCATCCCCAAGCTTAATTCCTGCTCGTCCTCGAGTAGGTAAATGATAAAAACAGAATTTTTGATGCGGAGTGCTACTTGGCATAATTTTAATGTAATTCTTCTTAATTGTGGTATGAATATTCAGATCCAAAAGATTCAAGACAAAAGTTCATATTGACATAAAAATAATAATACTTCAAGCATACTAACTAAGCAATTATGTCTTCTCAAAATAACATGGCCAAAGAAAGTTCATCCCTACAAAATCATATAGTTTAGTCATGTTTCATATTCGTCACACAAGAATGCTCTCATCATGCACGACCCCGATGACAAGCCAAGGAATTGTTTCATACTTTAGTGATCTCAAACCTATAAACTTTCACGCAATATATGAGCGCGAGCCATGGACATAGCACTATGGGTGGAATAGAATATAATGAGGGGGGTTATGTGGAGAAGACAAAAGAGGAGAAAGTCTCACATCAATGAGGCTAATCAATGGGCTATGGAGATGCCCACCGATTGATGTTAATGCAAGGAGTAGGGATTGCCATGCAACAGATGCACTAGAGCTATAAATGTATCAAAGCTCAACAAAAGGAACTAAGTGGGTGTGCATCCAACTTGCTTGCTCACAAAGACCTAGGGCACTTGAGGAGGCCCATTGTTGGAATATACAAGCCAAGTTCTATAATGAAAAATTCCCACTAGTATATGAAAGTGACAAAACAAGAGACTCTCTAACATGAAGATTATGGTGCTACTTTGAAGCACAAGTGTGGCAAAGGATAGTAACATTGTCCCTTCTCTCTTTTTCTCTCATTTTTTGGGCCTTTTCTTTTTTATGGCCTTTATCTTTTTTCGGGCCTTTTCTTTTTTTATGGCCTTTCTCTTTTTTATTTATTTATTCCTTACTTGGGACAATGCTCTAGAAAATGATGATCATCACACTTCTATTTATTTACAACTCAATGATTACAACTCGATACTAGAACAAAAGATGACTCTATCTGAATGCCTCCGGCGGTGTACCGGGGTATGCAATGGACCAAGAGTGACAAGTATGAAAGAATTATGAATGGTGGCTTTGCCACAAATACTATGTCAACTACATGATCATGCTAAGCAATATGACAATGATGAATGTGTCATGATGAACGGAATGATGGAAAGTTGCATGGCAATATATCTCGGAATGGCTATGGAAATGCCATAATAGGTAGGTATGGTGGCTGTTTTGAGGAAGATATAAGAAGGTTTATGTGTGAAAGAGCGTATCATATCACGGGGTTTGGATGCACCGGCGAAGTTTGCGCCAACTCTCAATGTGAGAAAGGGCAATGCATGGTACCGAAGAGGCTAGCAATGGTGGAAGGGTGAGAGTGCATATAATCCATGGACTCAACATTAGTCATAAAGAACTCACATACTTATTGCAAAAATCTACAAGTCATCAAAACCAAGCACTACGCGCATGCTCCTAGGGGGATAGATTGGTAGGAAAAGACCATCGCTCGTCCCCAACCGCCACTCATAAGGAAGACAATCAAAGGAACACATCATGCTTCAAGTTTGTTACACAACCGTTACCATACGTGCATGCTACGGGACTTGCAAACTTCAACACAAGTATTTCTAAATTTCACAACTACTCAAATATCACGACTTTGATATTATTACCTCCATATCTCAAAACAATCATCAAGCATCAAACTTCTCTTAGTATTCAAAACACTCTTAAGAAAATTTTACTAACTTTGAATACCTAGCATATTAGGATTTTAAGAAAATTACCATGCTATTAAGACTCTCAAAATAATCTAAGTGAAGATGAGAGATCAATAGTTTCTATAAAACAAATCCACCACCGTGCTCTAAAATATATAAGTGAAGTACCAGAGCAAAATTATATAACTCAAAAGATATAAGCGAAGCACATAGAGTATTCTAACAAATTCTAAATCATGTATGGCTCTCTCAAAAGGTGTGTACAGCAAGGATGATTTTGGTAAACTAACAAGCAAAGACTCAAATCATACAAGACGCTCCAAGCAAAACACATATCATGTGGCGAATAAAAATATAGCTCCAAGTAAAGTTACCGATAGAAGTAGACGAAAGAGGCGATGCGTTCCGGGGCATCCCAAAGATTTGGCTTTTAGGTGTCCTTAGATTATCTTGGGGGTGCCATGGGCATCCCCAAGCTTAGGCTCTTGCCACTCCTTGTTCCATAATCCATCAAATCTTTACCCAAAACTTGAAAACTTCACAACACAAAACTTAAAGTAGAAAATCTCGTGAGCTCCGTTAGCGAAAGAAAACAAAAGATCACTTCAAGGTACTGTAATTAACTCATTCTTTATTTATATTGGTGTTATACCTACTGTATTTCAACTTCTCTATGGTTTATAAACTATTTTACTAGCCATAGATTCATCAAAATAAGCAAACAACACACGAAAATAGAATCTGTCAAAAACAGAACAGTCTGTAGTAATATGTAGCTAGCACAAGATCTGGAACCCCAAAAATTCTAAAATAAATTTCTGGACGTGAGGAATTTATCTATTAAGCATCTTCAAAAAGAATTAACTAAATAGAACTCACCAAATAAAAATGACAGCAGTTATCGTTAGCGCTAAAGTTTCTGTTTTTTACAGCAAGTTCAACAAGACTTTCCCCAAGTCTTCCCAACAGTTCTACTTGGCACAAACACTAATTAAACACAAAAAACAGAACCAAAACAGAGGCTAGATATATTATTTATTACTAAACAGGAGTAAAAAGCAAGGAATAAAAATAAAATTGGGTTGCCTCCCAACAAACGCTATCGTTTAACGCCCCCTAGCTAGGCATAACAAGCAAGAATAGATCTAGGTATTGCCATCTTTGGTAGGCAATCCATAAGTGTGTCTCATAATAGATTCATAAGGTAATTTAATTTTCTTTCTAGGAAAGTGTTCCATGCCTTTCCTTAATGGAAATTGGAATCTAATATTTCCTTCCTTCATATCAATAATTGCACCAATCGTTCTAAGGAAAGGTCTACCAAGAATAATAGGAGATGAAGGATTGCAATCTATGTCAAGAACAATAAAATCTACGGGCACATAATTACTATTTGCAACAATAATAACATCATTAATTCTTCCCATAGGTTTCTTAATAGTGGAATCCGCAAGGTGCAAGTTTAGAGAGCAATCATCAAAATCACGGAAACCTAACAAATCACACAAAGTCTTTGGAATCGTGGAAACACTAGCACCCAAATCACATAAAGCATAGCATTAATGATCTTTAATTTTAATTTTAATAGTTGGTTCCCACTCATCATAAAGTTTTATAGGGATAGAAACTTCCAATTCAAGTTTTTCTTCATAAGATTTCATCAAGGCATCAACGATATGTTTAGTAAACGCTTTATTTTGACTATAAGCGTGAGGAGAATTTAGCATAGATTGCAACAAGGAAATACAATAAATCAAAGAGAAATTTTCATAGTTAAATTCCTTGAAATCCATAATAGTGGGTTTAGCAACATCTAGGGTTTTAATTTCTTCAATCCCACTTTTATCAATTTTAGCATCAAGATCAACAAATTCCGTATTCTTGGAACGCCTTCTAGGTAAAGGTGGATCATATTCAGTCCCATCATTATCAAGATTCATATTGCAAAACAAAGATTTAACAGGGGACACATCAATAACTTTTAGATCTTCATCTTTATTTTCATAGGAACTAGAAGAACACGCTCTTATAAAGGCATCTTTCTTAGCACGCATCCTAGCGGTTCTTTCTTTGCACTCGTCAATGGAAATTCTCATGGATTTGAGAGACTCATTGATATCATGCTTAGGTGGAATAGATCTATGTTTTAAAGAATCAACATGAAGAGCAATTCTATCAATGTTCCTAGCCAAATCATCAATCTTAAGCAATTTTTCTTCAATCATAGCATTAAAATTCTTTTGCGAGGTAATAAATTCTTTAATATTAGATTCAAAATCAGAGGGCATCTTATTATAATTTCCATAAGAATTGTTGTAGGAATTACCATAATTATTAGACGGATTACTAGGCTAAGGCCTAGGATTGAAATTTCCTCTATACGCGTTGTTACCAAAAAAATTCCTACCAACAAAATTCACATCCATAGATTCATTATTATTCTCAATTAAATTAGACAAGGGCATATCATTAGGATCAGAAGAAACACTCTTATTAGCAAATAATTTCATAAGTTCATCCATCTTTCCACTCAAAACATTAATTTCTTCTATCGCATGCACCTTTTTATTAGTAGATCTTTCAGTATGCCATTGAGAATAATTAACCATAATATTATCTAGGAGTTTAGTAGCTTCTCCTAAAGTGATTTCCATAAAAATGCCTCCCGCGGCCGAATCTAAAAGATTTCTAGAAGCAAAATTCAATCCGGCATAAAAATTTTGAACAATCATCCACAAATTTAAACCATGAGTAGGGAAATTACGTGTCCTTAATTTCATTCTCTCCCAAGCTTGTGCAACATGTTCATGATTAAGTTGCTTTAAATTCATAATATCGTTTCTAAGAGAGATGATCTTAGCGGGAGGAAAATACTTAGAGATAAGAGCATCTTTGGAGTTGTTCCATGAATCAATACTATTTTTAGGCAAAGACGAAAACCAAGCTTTAGCACGATCTCTAAGTGAAAAAGGAAATAGCTTCAATTTAACAAAATCATTATCCACATCTTTCTTCTTTTGCATTTCACACAAATCAACTAAGCTATTTAGATGAGTAGCAGCATCTTCACTAGGAAGGCCGGAGAACGGATCTTTCATGACAAGATTCAGTAAGGCAGTATTAGTTTCACAAGATTCAACATAGGTAAGAGGAGAAATCGGAGTGCGAATAAAATCATTGTTGTTGGTATTGGTGAAGTCACACAATTTAGTTTTATCTTGAGCCATCGTGACAAGCAAGCAAACTAACACACAAGCAAACAAAAAGCAAGCGGGCAAAAAGAGGCAAATAGAGAGAGAGAGGGCGAATAAAACGGTAAGGGTGAAGTGGGGGAGAGGAAAATGAGAGGCAAATGGCAAATAATGTAATGCGGGAGATAAGGGTATGTGATGGGTACTTGGTATGTTGACTTTTGCATAGACCTCCCCGGCAACGGCGCCAGAAATCCTTCTTGCTACCTCTTGAGCTATGCGTTGGTTTTCCCCGAAGAGGAAGGGATGATGCAGCAAAGTAGCGTAAGTATTTCTCTCAGTTTTTGAGAACCAAGGTATCAATCCAGTAGGAGGCTACGCGCGAGTCCCTCGTACCTGCACAAAACAAATAAATCCTCGCAACCAACGCAAATAGGGGTTGTCAATCCCTATAAGGCCACTTACGAGAGTGAGATCTGATAGATGTGATAAGATAATATTTTTGGTATTTTTATGATAAAGATGCAAAGTAAAATAACGGTAAAGTAAATGGCAAAGCAAATAACTAAGTAGTAGGAGATTAATATGATAAAGATAGACCCCGGGGCCATATGTTTCACTAGTGGCTTCTCTCGAGAGCGTAAGTATTCTACGGTGGGTGAACAAGTTACTATTGAGAAATTGACAGAATTGAGCATAATTATGAGAATATCTAGGTATGATCATGTATATAGGCATCACGTCTGAGACAAGTAGACCGACTCCTGCCTGCATCTACTACTATTACTCCACTCATCGACCGCTATCCAGCATGCATCTAGAGTATTAAGTTAAAAACAGAGTAACGCCTTAAGCAAGATGACATGATGTAGAGGGATAGACCCATGCAATATGAAGAAAACCCCATCTTGTTATCCTCGATGGCAATAATACAATACGTGCCTTGCTGCCCTTACTGTCACCGGGAAAGGACACCGCAAGATTGAAGCCAAAGCTAAGCACTTCTCCCATTGCTAGAAAGATCAATCTAGTAGGCCAAACCAAACTAATAATTCGAAGAGACTTGCAAAGATAACCAATCATACATAAAAGAATTCAGAGAAGATTCAAATATTATTCATAGATAGACTTGATCATAAACCCACAATTCATCGGTCTCAACAAACACACCGCAAAAAGAAGATTACATCGAATAGATCTCCACAAGAGAGGGGCAGAACATTGTATTGAGATCCAAAAAGAGAGAAGAAGCCATCTAGCTACTAACTATGGGCCCGTAGGTCTGAGGTGAACTACTCACACTTCATCGGAGGAGCTATGGTGTTGATGTAGAAGCCCTCCATGATCGATGCCCCCTCCGGCGGAGCTCCGGAACAGGCCCCAAGATGGGATCTCGTGGATACAGAAAGTTACGATGGTGGAATTAGGGTTTTGGCTCCGTATCTGATCATTTGGGTGTACGTGGATATATATAGGAGGAAGGAGTACGTCGGTGGAGCAACAGGGGGCCCACGAGGGTGGAGGGCGCACCTGGTGGGGGTGGGCGTGCCGCCCTACCTCGTGCCCTTCTATTTTATTTCTTGACATAGGGTCCAAGTCTCCCTGGTCTTATTCGTTGAGAAAATAACGTTCTCGAAGCTTTCATTCCGTTTGGACTCCATTTGATATTCCTTTTCTTCGAAACCCTAAAACAGGCAAAAAACAGCAATTCTGGGCTGGGCCTCCGGTTAATAGGTTAGTCCCAAAAATAATATAAAAGTGGATAATAAAGCACAATAATGTCCAAAATAGTAGATAATATAGCATGGAGCAATCAAAAATTATAGATACGTTGGAGATGTATCAAACGCCGTCGGGGCAAGGATCGTGACGGCGATCTACATTAACAATCTTGCTACCGTCAACATCAAATTTCTCCCCCCTATGCGGTGGTGTAACACCTCTTCTCCCCCATTGTAATCTCTTCTTAAACATGGTGCTCAACTCCATATATTATTTCCCAATGATCTATGGTTATCCTATGATGTTTGAGTAGATCCGTTTTGTCCTGTGGGTTAATCGTGATCTTGGTTGCTATGACTGTATATTTTATTGAGAGAATTCCTTATTTGACACTACCTTAAAATGTGGTTCCCTATTTGGCCCTGAAGAAAGTTTTCTTCCCTATTTGACATCTGCTCTAAATTTCTTTCCCAATATGACACTCTAGTGCATTTTGTTCACTAACGGTGTTAAAGACAGACATGAAAAGACCTTTTTACCCCTGGTGCATAAGGTGACGAAAAATCTGTACATGACAATATCTACAGTTATGTTACATATTTGGTCATGTTAAATGACCAATTGAGACCCCATAATTTGAGCGGATGGTGGTTGGATATAGTGTGCTCCAAGGACCCCGACGCCACCGAACGCCTTCGCGAGATGCGAGTGATGGATGGGTGTGGGCGTTGAAGGATGGATGTTGTGAACTTACCAAGAGGAAGGGTCTCGTACTGGTGTTGGATCGGATGACGACTGACTGTGCATCACACGTGGATGTGCCTCATGTTCATACCAATGATCGCATCTTAGTTTTCTACTTTGATTTTTTTGAGGGAAAGTTTTCTACTTTGATGAAAAGGTTACATAAGAAGGTGGAACAGTGGATAAATCCAACAGTGGATGGATAAATCATGGGATTACGTGATCAGCCAACCAGGGAAGTTATTAGGGATTCCTTTTCTAGTTTGCTTCTTTTGGCCCAGTCAACGTTACCTAAAAAAATGACAAGTGGGCCTTGTAATTAGCAGCTGAGTACGTATACATGGGGTCTTTAACTTGCCAGGTTCCTGTGTAGTCAAGCGACTAGCACAAGCACAAGGGTATTTTGGTCCATCCAATTTTTTTTGATGTAACAGTGTGACGAAACTGACGGCGATGTCACGTAAGGAAAGAAATTTAGACTACATGTCAAATAGGGAAGAAAATGTTCTTCAGGGTCAAATAAGGAACCACATTTTAAAATAGTGTCAAATAAGGATTTTTCTCTATTATATTTATGGTGCTGTCCTACGGCGCCCTCCGTATCGCGCAAACTTGAGGGTCCCCCCGTTGTAGGGTGCTGCAATATATTCATGGTTTGCTTATTGTCAGTGTTGCGGGGGTGACAACAGCCTAAACGCGGATAAGTGGGTTATGGCGTATGGGAGTAAAGAGGACTTGATACTTAATGCTATGGTTGGGTTTCACAACCTTAATGATCTTTAGTAGTTGAGGATGCTTGCTAGGGGTTCAATCATAGGTGCATATGATCCAAGTAGAGAAAGTATGTTAGCTCATGCCTCTCCCTCATATAAAATTACAAGAATGATTATCGGTACTTGTTATCAATTGCCTAGGAACAAATGACTTTCTTGTTGACAAAAGCTATCCACTTTTATTACCTTGCAATTTATCTGTCGTTTTATTCTCGCAAAATAGTTTCATACTTGTTTTAGGTGAAGCAAAAGTCAAGGGTGCGTAGAGTTGTATCAGTGGTCGATAGAACTTGAGGGAATATTTGTTCTACCTTTAGCTCCTCATTGGGTTCGACACTCTTATTTATCGAAGAAGGCTACAAACAATCGCCTATACCTGTGGGTTATCAATTTCAAACGCAGCAAAACTTTTTGGAGATTTTTTTGGACCAGAAGACACCTAGGGGGCAAAAAAAGCACTAGAGGGGATCCCCATGGGGACCACAAGACACCTGGGCGCCAGGAGGCCCAGGCGCGCCCAAGTGGGTTGTGGACCCCACAGAGGTCTCCTGCACTGCCTCTTCGCCCTATAACTTCCCAAATATTTCAAAAATCCTAGGGGGGTCGATGAAACATAATTCTAGCCGCCGCAAGTTCCAGAACCACAAGATCCAATCTAACACCATCACGGAGGGGTTCATCATCCTCATTGGTGCCTCTCCGATGATGCGTGAGTAGTCCACCACATACCTAAGGGTCCATAGGCAATAGCTAGATGTTTTTCTTCTCTCTTTTTGATTCTCAATACAATGGTCTCTTGGAGATCTATTTGATGTAACTCTTTTTGTGGTGTGTTTGTTGGGATCTGACAAACTTTGAGTTTATGATCAGATCTATATCCATGAATATTAGTTGAGTCTTCTTTGATCTCTTATATGCATGATTATTTATAACCTCATATTTCTTCTTCAAATCTTTGGTTTAGTTATGCCAACTAGATCAATTTTTCTTGCCATGGGAAGAGGTGATGATGGGTTCGATCTTGTGGTGTCCTCTCCCAGTGACAGAAGGGGCAGTGAGGCACGCATGTATCATTGCTATTAAGGATACCAAGATGGGGTCTATTCCTACATGAATAGATCTTGTCTACATCATGTCATCGTTCTTATTGCATTACTCCGTTTCTCCATGAATTTAATACACTAGATGCTGTTGGGAAATGTCGCATGGAAAACAAAAAAAATTCTACGCACACGTAAGATCTATGAAGGAGATGCATAGCAACGAGAAGGGAGAGTGTGTCTACGTACCCTCATAGACCGTAAGTGGAAGCATTTGTCAACGCGCTTGATGTAGTCAAACTTCTTTGTGCTCCAACCGATCGAGTACCGAACGTACGACACCTCCGCGTTCAGCACACGTTCAGCTCGGTGACGTCCTCGCCTTATTGATCTAGCAAGATGTTGAAGTAGTGGATGAGTTCCGGAAACATGACGACGTGGTGATGGTGAAGTTATCTTCGCAGGGCTTCGCCTAATCACTACAAAAATATGACCGAGGGTGTAAACGGTGGAGGGGGGCGCCGCACACGGCTAAGCAATTGTCGTGGTTATGTGTGGCACCCCCTCCTACATATAGATAGGTGGGGGAGAGGGGAGAGGCCAAGGGGCGCCCCAAGTAGGGTCTAATCATACTTGGGCTCCTGCCCTTGGCCGCCCCCTTCCATATTTGCCGGAGGGGAAAAGGGAAAGGGGGAGAGGGAAGGAAGGGGGAGGCTGAATCCCCCCTTTTCTTTCTCCCACTTGGCAGGCTGCCATAGGGGGTGCGCCAGCCCCTAGTGAGCTGGTGTACTCCCCTCTAATGGCCCAATAAGGGTGTCCGGTACCCCCGTCGGTATTCCGATGACTACCGGGCACACTCCGAAACACTTCCGATGTTTGAATACCATCGTCCTATATATCAATCTTTACCTTCGGACCATTCCGGAGCTCCTCGTCATGTCCGTGATCTAATCCGGGACTCCGAACAACATTCGGTTACCAAATCATATTACTCATATAACACTATATCATCAATGAATGTTAAGCGTGCGGACCCTATGGGTTCGAGAACTATGTAGACATGACCGAGACACTTCTCCGATCAATAACCAATAGCGGAACCTGGATGCCCATATTGGCTCCTACTTATTCTATGAAGATCTTTATTGGTCGAACCTTGTGACAACATACGTAATTCCCTTTGTCCATCGATATGTTACTTTCCCGAGATTCAATCGTCGGTATCTTCGTACCTAGTTGAATCTCGTTACCGGCAAGTCCCTTTTCTCATTCTGTAATACATCATCTTGCAACTAACTCCCTAGTCACTTTTCTTGCAAGGCTTCTTATGATGTCTATTACCGGGAGGGCCCAGAGATACCTCTCTAATACTTGGAGTGACAAATCCTAATCTCGATCTATGCCAACTCAACAAACACCTTCGGAGATACCTATAGAGCATCTTTATGATCACCCAGTTACGTTGTGACGTTTGATAGCACACAAGGTATTCTTCCGGCATCTGGGAGTTGCATAATCTCATAGTCGAAGGAATATGTATTTGTCATTAAGAAAGCAATAGCAATAAACCGAATGATCAATATGCTAAGCTAACGGATGGGTCGTGTCCATCACATTATTCTCCTAATGATGTGATACCGTTATCAAATGACAACACATGTCTATGGTTAGGAAACCATAACCATCTTTGATCAACGAGCTAGTCTAGTAGAGGCTTACTAGGGACACAGTATTTGTTTATATATTCACACATGTATTTAAGTTTTTGACCAATACAATTCTAGCATGAATAATAAACCTTTATCATGAATAAGGAAATATAAAATAACAACTTTATTATTGCCTCTAGGGCATATTTCGTTCAGATACATGCTGGATAGCGGTCGATGTGTTGAGTAATAGTAGTAGATGCAGGCAGGAGTCGGTCTACTAATCTTGGATGTGATGCCTATATATTGATCATTGCCTTGGAAATCGTCATAATTATTCGATCTTCTATCAATTGCCCAACAGTAATTTGTTTACCCACCATATGCTATTTTGTCGAGAGAAGCCACTAGTGAAATCTACAGCCCTCGGGTCTATCTTTTATCATATTGCTTTCAGATCTAATTTTATTCGCGTTTGTTTTCAGATCTATAATTCTAAAAACCCAAAAATACCTTGCTGCACTTTTTCTTTATTTATTTTATTTTGTGTTTTTGCAAGATCTATTTATCCAAAATTATACAAACCTATCTATCTTTTTACTGAGAAGGGATTGACAACCCCTCTTACGCGTTGGGTTGTGAGGATTTGTTCTTTGTGTGTAGGTACCGTTTACATAGTGTTGCTTGGTTCTTCTACTAGATTGATACCTTGGTTTCGTAACTAAAGGAAATACCTACCGTAGCTGTACCACATGATCCCTTCCTCTTTGGGGAAATACCGACACAGTTTCAGGCCACATCATTAACCATGGTAGAGACTTTAGCATGTTCCTTTATCCTAACAGGGAAAGGTGTTTTTTTTCAGTATAAGCAATAGACACAACTGGATAAACACTGTAAATGATAGTTTCATCCTTAACTGTAATTGGCTCCTCAATCTTTTACTTAATAGGGGGATGATATTTAAACCACTTCTCCTTAGGGAGGTCAACATGAGTAGCAAATGATTCACAAAAAGAGGCTACTATCTCAGAGTCAAGTCCATTTTTAATGCTAAACTTTTGAAAAGCAACGATATTCATAAAAGATTTAACACAATCAAACTCAGGCTTAATATCTAACTCTTTACCTTTGTCGAGTTCCGAGTCTTCAGATTTGCGTTCAATTCTTTCCAAAAGATCCCACCTGAATTCGATAGTCTTCTTCATAAAAGAACCAGTACAAGAAGTATCGAGCATGGATTGATCATTACGAGAAAGCCGGTCATAAAATTCTGTATAATAATTTCTCTTGAGAGCTCATGATTGGGGCATGAATATAACATTGATTTAAGCCTCCCCCAAGCTAGAGCGATACTTCTCCATCACGAGGCCAATTTTTTTATATATAATTCCAATCATGATGAACTAGATACATATGATGAAACTTTTGGTGACATGCCCATTTCAATCGATTCCAATCCCAAGCTCCAATATCATCACATAGCCTATACCATGTCAATGCTTTTCCCACCAAAGATAAATGGAAACCTTCTTCTTGAATTCATCTCCGGGTAAACCTGCAAGCTTAAACAAGCCACAAACTCCATCCATATAGATTAGGTGCATATGAGGATGTAGTGTTCCATCTCTTACATAATGATTAGCTAGCAGTTTCTCTATCATAACCAATATTTTCAGTAGGTGCAATAGGTTGAGGGGAAACTCTTAGTGTTTCTGGTCGAGGTGAAGATACCCTGAACAAACCCCTCAAAGGATTTTTTTTCCATAGTAACAAGTAACCGTAAATTTCAGCACATTATATAAATTTTTCCTTATCAAGAGCGCTTCACTCACTGACAATGGTGCCAGAAAAGAGTTTTGATGACCCACAAGTATAGGGGACCAATTGTAGTCCTTTAAACAAGTAAGAGTTTCGAACCCAACGAGGAGCAAAAGGAAATGGCAAGCGGTTTTCAGCAAGGTAATTTCTACAAGCACTGAAATTGTCGGTAAAAGGTAGTTTGATAAAAACACAATTTGACAAGTAGAAATAGTAACAATAGGTGCAACAAGGTAGCCCAATCCATTTTGTAGCAAAGGACAGGCCAAAACAATCTCTTATAGCAAGTAAATCATTCTCGAGGACACACGGGAATTTCATCTAGTCACTTTCATCATGTTGGTTTGATTTGCGTTCGCTACTTTGATAATTTGATATGTGGGTGGACCGATGCTTGGGTGTTGTTCTTACTTGAACGAGCCTCCAACTTATGAATAATCCCCCTCGCAAGAATCCTCAACTACGAAAGAAGAATTAAGATAAAATATAACCATAGCATTAAACACGTGGATCCAAATCAGCCTCTTACAAAATAGCGCATAAACTAGGGTTTAAGCTTCTGTCGCTCTAGCAACCGATCATGTAATAAATACTCCACAATGCATTCCCTTAGGCCCAAAGATGGTGAAGTGTCATGTAGTTTATGTTCACATAACACCACCAAGGGAATCACAACATGCATATCATCAAAATATCGAACAAATATCAAATTCACATTATTACTTGCAACATGACTTCTCCTGTGGCCTCAAGAACAAGGGAAACTACTCACAAATAATATTCATGCTCAAGATCAGAGTGATATTAAATAGCATAATGGATCTGAACATATAATCTTCCACCAAATAAATCGTCTAGCATTAACTACAAGATGTAATCAACACTACTAGTCACCCACAGGTACCAATCTGAGGTTCCGGTACAAAGAATGAACACAAGAGATGAACTAGGGTTTTGAGATGAGATGGCACTGTTGAAGATGTTGTTGAATATTAGCCTCCCAAAGATGAGAGGGTTGTTGGTGATGACGATAGCTTCGATTTCCCCCTCCCGGAGGGAAGTTCCCCCGACAGAATTGCTCTGCCAGAGGGCAAAAGTGCTCCCGCCCAAGTTCCGCCTTGAGACGGCGGTGCTCCATTCTGAAAGTCCTCTCCTTATTTTTTCTAGGTCGAAATACATTATGTACTAGAAGATGGGCACCGGAGGTGGGCCAGGGCCCCCACTACCCACCAAGGCGCGCCTGGAGCGGGTGGCCTGCCCTGGTGCCTAGTGGGCACCTGGGTGGCCCCCTCTGGTATTTCCAATATTTATTATATATTCCAAAATAATTCTCCGTAAAATTTCAGCTCATTTGGAGATGTGCAGAATAGGTATCTCTGGCATTGCTTTTTAGGTCCAGAATTCCAGCTGCCGGTATTCTCCCTCTTTGTGTAAACCTTGCATATTATGAGAGAAAAGGCATTAGAATTACTCCATAAAGTGTTATAATGAATAAAAACACTACAAATAATAGTAGGAAAACACGATGCAAAATGGACATATCAAGAAGTCAGTCTACTATGTATCAGAAGTGCTTACCCCGTGCAAATCTCGGTATCCACACTATCAGAAGATAGCCTACACAGTTTTTATGGCATCCCGAAAGCTCTGACACTACTTTCAAGAGTGTTCGGTAATAGTGGCATCCGAGGTACCCTTGAATGACATCATTAACAACAGGGACACCACTGGCCGCATCGCCAAATGGGCCATAAAGCTCCTTCCCTTCGAAATTGTGTACAAACCGCGCCGAGCTATTAAATCTCAGGTGTTGGCCAATTTCCTGACCGAATGGACAAAAGCCGAGCTCCCCCGGGAATATAGTACATATTCACATTCAACAATGTACTTTGACGGCTCCAAAATGCTAGCCGGACTGGGGGCTGGGGTGATACTTACATCTCCCATAGGCAACAAGATTCGGTATGTCCCACAGATCATGTAAACGGATTCTAACAACATAGTCGAATACGAGGCCCTGCTACACGGTCTTCGGATGGCAATGTCAATGGGAATACAACGTCTTGAGGTGTGGGGAGACTCTAACCTTGCCATCTCCCACGTCAATGGCGGCATATGGAAATGTCGTCCTCAAGATATCAGCCCGGTTCGATGGGTTATAATTTCACCATGTCTCCAGAGACAACAACCACGCTATGGATGTCCTCGCTCGCATGGGCGCTAAACATGAACCGGTCCCTAAGAACACCTTCTTGGAGTGGCTCTTCAAGCCATCCTGGTGTGGCAGGACGGGGACAAGGACGCAGCAGCCAATGGCCCCGAACAAATCATCCCTCCAGAAATCAAGCCAGACGACGACACCATCGGTGGCTCAACACTCGAAGAAACACCTTCGGCTCACGAATTCATGGCAGTAATCGCACCATGGACTAAGCCCTTCCTTGCCTATCTTCTATAGCAGGAGCTCCCCGATGATCAGACTGAGGCACGACGCATAGTCTAGCGTTCTAAAGCCTACAAGGTCCACGAGGGTGAGTTATACAAGAAAAGCACTGCCGGAGTCCTCCAGAGATGCATATCCGAAGAGGAGGGGTGACAACTTTTGGCTGAAATACACGCCGGCATGGGCGGCCACCACGCGCCAGCTCGGGCTTTGGTAAGAAAAGCCTTCTGAGCAGGGATTTTCTGGCCCACCGCTTGCGCGGACGCGCATACACTAGTCCAACACTACGTTGGATGCCAGGACTTTGCAAATCAAAGCAATATGCCCCCCACGGCTCTTCGAACAATACCGATCACCCGACCTTTTGCGGTCTAGGGGCTCGACATGGTCGGACCACTTAAAGGGGGGGGGACCAAGAAAAGGAAATACTTACTAGTTGAAAAATTCACTAAATGGATCGAGGCAAAACTAGTAGCCTCAACAAAGTTCGGACCAGTCATCAACTTTATATCCGACGTGGTACACCATTATGGTGTTCCCCACAGCATAATCACGGACAATGGATCCAATTTTATTGCCCAGGAAGTCAAAGACTGGTGTGCTAACATGGATATCAAGCTCGACTACGCTTCGGTGTATCATCCACAGACCAATGGACAGGTCGAACTGACTAATGGACTAATCATGAGTGGCATTAAGCCCCGTATGGTCCGTTCCCTAAAGGATTCCGATTGCCACTGAGTAGAGGATCTCAACTCTGTATTGTGGGGACTACGCACCACCTCCAACCAACCAATGGGATACACACCCTTTTTTATGGTGTACAGCGCAGAGGCAGTCCTCCCATACGACCCCATCCATGACATGCCTAGAGTACGCATGTACGAAGAAAAAGAAGTTGACTTGGACTGGTAGGATGACCTGGATGCCCTGGAAGAAGAGCATGACATAGCTCGGGCTCGGTCTACATTCTATCAACAGCAGGCCTGATGCTACCAGAGCAGGAAAGTTTGGGCAAAAGCATACAACGTAGGCGAACTCGTCCTCCGTCTCCCTGGGAAGCAAAAGAACAAGCTCACACCTAAATGGGAGGGTCCTTTAATGATCGATGAAGTGCTAGCAGGAGGAGCATATCATCTTCGCAATCCAACGGATAATTGCCTTGAACCAAACCCTTGGAACACAGCTCGGCTTCGGTGCTTCTACTGCTAGTCCGGTGTCGTGACAATAACTACCCTTTTCTTTGTTTTTTATTTTTACTTTTTTGGGAGTTAGCACCTCCCGGGCTATGTTTGGATAAACCGAACTACGTTAGGTTCTTTAAGTATACATCTTCAAATGTACTACCCAGATCTACCTGGGGCACCCTTCAAACTATACTTTTCATGCACATATTCGTCTTTGTCGTGTTTGCACCCTTCACGTACCATTTCAAACCATCCTATGCACCAATTTTACTTAAGTTTTTTACCAAGCTGGGTTGCCTGGCTCCTGCGCTTACCCCCTACGTTCCTCATTGTTTGGCTAGGGGTAAAGGGAGCACCTCTCTGATTGCTACTACCATGTTAACCATGTATGTACCTTAGACGGGTGAAGCCGAAACCTAGTGTTCTTAAGAAAATAATGGGTCGACCATGAGGGAAGTGAAAAAAATTAGGTGTTCTCCACCAAAATCCCGGGGTTGGGTCCTGATGTCTACTACGCAACTTTATTCATGTACACACGTGTTGCACCTCCAAGCGCAGAGTTTTGAAGGACAGTAGCAATTTTCCCTCAAGTGGATGACATAAGGTTTATCAATCCGTGGGATGTGTCGGATGAAGATGGTCTCTCTCAAACAACCCTACAACCAAATAATAAAAAGTCTCTTGTGTCCCCAACACACCAAATACAATGGTAATTTGTATAGGTACACTAGTTCGGTGAAGAGATGGTGATAAAAGTGTAATATTGATGGTAGAAATATACTTTTATAATCTGAATAAATAAAAACAGCAAGTTAGCAAATAGTGAACGGGCACAAAAACGATATTGCAATGCTTGAAAATGAGTCCTAGGGTCCGTACTTTCGCTAGTGCAATCTCTCAACAATGCTAATATAATCGGGTCATATAACCACCCCTCAAAGTGCGATGAAGAATCACTCCAAAGTTCCTACCTAGTGGAGAACATAAGAAGAAATCGTTTGTAGGGTACGAAACCACCTCGAAGCTATTATTTCCGATCGATCTATCCAAGAGTTCGTAATAAAATAACACCAAATAATTTCAGATTCATAATACTCAATCCAACACAAAGAACTTCAAAGAGTGCCCCAAGATTTCTACCAGAGAAACAAAGACAAGAACGTGCACCAACCCCTATGCGTAGATTACCCCAATGTCACCTCGGGAATCCGAGAGTTGAGTGCTAAAAAATATATCAAGTGAATCAAAATAATACCCCATTGTCACCACGAGTATTCATTTGCAAGACATATATCAAGTGCTCTCAAATCCATAAAAGTATTCGAACGAAATCTCAAAGGGAAAACTCAATTCATCACAAGATAGAAGGGGAAAACACCATATGATCTGACTATATTAACAAAGCCCGCGATACATCAAGATTGTGACATCTCAAGAACATGAGAGAGGGAGATTAAACACATAGCTACTGGTACAAACCCTCGGCCCCGAGGGTGGACTACTCCCTCCTCATCGTGGTGGCCGCCGGGATGATGAAGATGGCCATCGGAGATGATTCCCCCTCCGGCAGGGTGCCAGAATGGAGTCTAGATTGGTTTTCCATGGCTATAGAGCCATGTAGTGGTGAAACTTCTGATCTAGGTTAACCTCGAGGGTTTTCAGAATATTTGGGAATTTATAGGGTAAAGAGGGGGTGCGGGAAGCCAACGAGGTGGGCACAACCCACCTGGGCGCGCCCTGCTGGGTTGTGCCCCCCTCGGGGCACCCCCAGGTATTGCTCTGGCCCATCGGGAGTCTTCTAGTCCATAAAAATCCACAAAAAGTTTCATGGTGTTTGGACTCCGTTTGATATTGATTTCTGCGATGTAAAAAACAAGCAAAAAACAGCAACTGGCACCGGGCACTAGGTCAATAGGTTAGTCCAAAAAATGATATAAAGTTGCTATAAAATTATTTTAAAACATCCAAGAAGATAATAAAACAACATGAATACTTCATAAATTATAGATACATTGGAGATGTATCACTATCCGCAAGCTTAACTCCTACTTGTCCTTGAGTAGGTGAATGATAAAAGAAATAATTTATGAAGTGTGAATGCTAGCAAAGTGCACAAGTTTGATCAATGATAATTTCAATCACTTTTCCTAGCATCATAACAACAATTCTTTCTTATGAAACTTCTCATGTTAAAGTAGCAACCAATTCACATGTTAAGGTTCAAACAATGAATTCTCTTGAAACTCAACAACCTACGTTCTCAGTCAGCAAGCAATTGTAATTCAACCTATTCAACAGAGTTTAAGTAAGAGCTCCATATACTCAACCATTCTATAGTCTTCTATGATTGCTAACACTCACTGCATACACATGAGCAAAACGTTTCAACCGGACACATAGAAAGATAGGGGCTTATAATTTTGCCTCCCAACGTATTCACCTCAAGGGTGATGTCAACAATAATAACTCATGCTACCCATATCCAACTGGATATATGTGCCTAGATCTTTCCTCACCAAATGATGCTTGCCAAAAGAGAAAAATAAAAAGGAATAGAGAGAAAAACTTTGACTCTTTGCATAAAAGTAAATACTGGAAAGTAAAAGATAGGCCCTTCGCAGAGGGAAGCAGAGGTTGCCATGCATTTATTTGTTTGTATGCTCAACCCCTTAGTGCAAAAGAATGTCACATTATATTGCCCCTTATGATAGCAACTTTTATTATGCAGTCTGTCGCTTTTATTCTTTGCCATCACAAGTTCGTACAACGCTCAATTTTCTCTTACACTAAATGATCTAACACTTTTAGAAGCAAATTTTATTGCCTTATTGCACCGATGACTACTTGAAGGATCTTATTCAATCCTTAGGTAGGTATGGTTGACTCTTGAAAAATAAGATTTGGGTTTAAGGGTTTTGGATGCACAAGTAGTATCTCTACTTGGTGCGGAATTTTTGGCTAGTAAAGAAGGGGGCAAGCACCACATGTTGAAGGATCTATGACAATATAACTTCTATGTGAATATGAACAAACACAAACCATTATGTTGTCTTCCTTGTCCAACGTCAACAATTTTGGCATATAATATTTTGATGGGGGCTCACAATCACAAAATATTTCCAAGATAGTGTATTTGCATGTGAAAGTTCTCTTCCTTGTACTAATTATTCGTGAATTGCTTGTATGACCAATATTGTGATTGTCAAGCCTCAAAAGATTTCACTTTCTAAACCCAATTTGAAGCTACCACTAGGCATGATATGATTTCAACTTCATGGCATTCAATTTATTCAACAATTTACTCATAGGATATAAGTGAAGCACAAGAGTAAATAACAAGCTACTCCAAAAAGATATAAGTGAAGATCAAGCGAGTAGTTAAGTAAATAGATAGTATGTGAGGACTCTCTCTTATTTAAACCTTTCAGATATAAGTACTTAATTAAAATAGCAAGCAAAAAATGACTTTCTAAGAATAGCACAACTCATGTGGAGAAGCAAAAACTTAGGCTCGACCGATACTAACCGATAATTGTTGAAGAAAAAAGGTGGGATGCCTACCGGGGCGTCCCCAAGCTTAGATGCTTGAGACTCCTTGAAATATTATCCTAGGGTGCCTTGGGCATCCCCAAGCTTGAGCTTTTATGTATCCTTAATTCTTCTCATATCACGGTTTTTCCTAAATCTCAAAAGCTTCATCCACAAAAAACTCAACAAGAACTCGTGAGATAAGTTAGTATAAACCAATACAAAAACCTTATCGTTATCTACTGTAGCAAATCACTAAAATTATTATTCAACATTGCATAAATGCCTCTGCATATTTAATACTCCTATCCTCAAATAGAATCATTAAACAAGCAAACATATGCAAACATAACAGCAATCTGCCAAAACAGTACAGTCTGTAAAGAATGCAAGAATATCAATACTTCCCTAACTCCAAAAGTTATGAAAAAGTGGCACACTGTAGAAAATTTATCAGAGCTTATTTTGCAAATATTTTCAACATGCTATCACATTCTGACTTTTCTAGGGAATTTTTGCAACATCAATAAACTTTCTGTTTTGAAACAACAACATTGCAAAATAAGCATGGCAAAGGCTATACTTGATATTTTTATTGAAAATAAAGATGCAAAATATTATTGTAAATAATAGAAAGAAAATCATAAAAAAATAAAATGATGCTCCAAGCAAAACACATATCATGTGACGAATGAAAACATAGCTCCAAGTGAGGTTACCGATAATGTTGGAGACAAAAGAGGGGATCCCTTCTAGGGAATCCCCAAGCTTAGTTGCTTCGATCTTCCTTAGATATTAAATTGGGGTGCCTTGGTCATCCCAAATCTTGGGGTATTGTCACTCCTTATTTTCCTCATATTGATGTCTCACCCAAAACTTGAAAACTTCAATCACACAAAACTTAACGGAACTTCGTGAGAAATGTTAGTATGATAAAGAGCAAACCATTTCACTTTGGTACTATAAAAGACAAGATTCATAATTTTTTCCACACAATGCCTACTATATCATATCATTTACACAATTTATATTGAGCAATATAAGCCATAGAAACTATAAAACAAGCAAACTATGCATTGAAAACAGAATCTGTCAAAAATAGAACAGTCTGTAGTAATCTGTACTCCAACCATACTTCTTCTACTACAATTCTGAAAAAATAGGAAAACCTGGGAAATTTTTCTATTAATCTTATTCAGAAAGAATCGGCATTTTACCACGCTTCTGTTAAAAATGAGAATTATTTTCCTGAGCGCAAAAGTTTCTGTTTTTCAGCAAGATCAAATCAACTATCACTGTAAGCCATCCCAAAGGTCTTACTTGGCACTTTATTGAAACAAAAGTAATAAAACATGATTAATACAGTAGCCTAATCATGTGAACACACAAAAACAGTAGGTAAAAGTGTCGGGTTGTCTCCCAACAAGCGCTTTCTAATGCCTTTTAGCTAGGCATGATGATTTCAATGATGCTCGCATAAAAGATAAGAATTGAAACATAAAGAGAGCATCATGAAGCACATGGCATGCACATTTAAGTATAACCCACTTCATATGCATAGGGATTTTGTGATCAAACAATTTATTGGAGCAAGAATCAACTAGCATAGGAAGGGAAAACAAGCATAGCTTCAAAACTTCCAACATAAAGAGAGGAAACTTGATATTATTGAAATACCTACAAGCATATGTTCCTCTCTCATAATAATTTTCAGTAGCATCATGAATGAATTCAACAATATATCTATCACTTAAAGCATTATTTTCAAGATGCATAAGCATAGAAATTTTATTACTCTCCACATAAGGAAATTTATTCTCATCAATAATTATGGGAGCAAACTCAACAAAATAACTCTCATGAGATGGGAAATTAAAATCATGATGACAAGTTTCATGGTTATCATTATTCAATATAGCATACATGTCGTCACCATAATCATCATATATAGGAACTTTGTTGTCATAATCAAGTGCAACCTCTTCCAAAATAGTGGATTCATCATTAAATAAAGTCATTGGGGAACTAAAAATATCATCTTCATCAAACATAGCATCCCCAAGCTTATGGCTTTGCATATCATTAGCATCATGGATATTCAAAGAATTCATACTAACAACATTGCAATCATGCTCATCATTTATACCAAACATTTTATTGAATTATTCTTCTATCAATTGAGCACAATTTCCCGATCCATCATTTTCGAGAAAGATATTATAAAGATGATCAATAATATGATGCAACCTCAATTCCATTTTTATGTAGTTTTCTTTTATAAACCAAACTAGTGATAAAACAATAAACTAAAAGATTTAATTGCAAGATCTAAATATATACCTTCATGCACTCACCTCCTCGACAACGGCGCCAGAAAAGAGCTTAATGTGTACTACACAATTTTATTCTTGTAGACACGTGTTGGGCCTCCAAGCGCAGAGTTTTGTAGGACAGTTGCAATTTTCCCTCAAGTGGATGACCTAAGGTTTATCAATCCGTGGGAGGTGTAGGATGAAGATGGTCTCTCTCAAACAACCCCACAACCAAATAATAAAAAATCTCTTGTGTCCCCAACACACCAAATACAATGGTAATTTGTATAGGTGCACTAGTTCGGCGAAGAGACGGCGACAAAAGAGTAATATTGATGGTAGAAATATATTTTTATAATCTTAATAAATAAAAACAGCAAGGTAGCAAATAGTAAACAGGCACAAAAACGGTATTGCAATGCTTGAAAATGAGGCCTAGGGTCCGTACTTTCGCTAGTGCAATCTCTCAACAGTGCTAATATAATTGGATCATATAACCACCCCTCAAAGTGCGATGAAGAATCACTCCAATGTTCCTATCTAGCGGAGAACATAAGAAGAAATCATTTGTAGGGTATGAAACCACCCCGAAGCTATTCTTTCCGATCAATCTATCCAAGAGTTCGTACTAAAATAACACCAAATAATTTCAGATTCATAATACTCAATCCAACACAAAGAACTTCAAAGAGTGCCCCAAGATTTCTACCCGAGAAACAAAGACAAGAACATGCACCAACCCCTATGCATAGATTACCCCAATGTCACCTCGGGAATCCATGAGTTGAGTGCCAAAACATATATCAAGTGAATCAAAATAATACCCCATTGTCACCACGAGTATTCATTTGCAAGACATATATCAAGTGCTCTCAAATCCATAAAAGTATTCAATCTGATAAAATGAAATCTCAAAGGGAAAACTCAATTCATCACAAGATAGGGAGGGGAAAACACCATATGATCTGACTATATTAACAAAGCCCACGATACATCAAGATCGTGACATCTCAAGAACACGAGAGAGAGATTAAACACATAGCTACTGGTACAAACCCTCAGCCCCGAGGGTGGACTACTCCCTCCTCATCGTGGTGGCCGCCGGGATGATGAAGATGGCCACCGGAGATGATTCCCCCCTTCGGCAGGGTGCCGAAACAAGGTCTAGATTGGTTTTCGGTGGCTATAGAGCCCTGCGGTGGTGGAACTTCTGATCTAGGTTAACCCCAAGGGTTTTTGGAATATTTTCGAATTTATAGAGTAAAGAGGGTGAAACTGTGTTATATCGACTAGAGGGGGTGAATAGGCGATTTTTACAAATTCGTCACTCAGGAATTTCAGGGTGAGGAAAATCATAAGCAATGAACTACTTAGCAGCGGAATAAGTACTCGGATGCAAGCATAACAGAGTAGTAGCACAATCGTCATGATGAAATGAAAACAAGCACAGAGTAAAAGTAGCGTAAACACATGATAAGTAGGCTGAAGACAAAGTGACTGAAGAATTAGGATTGAGGAAATTGAGAAAGTCTTCAGTCAAAATCTTCAAACAATAATGATCAAGTACCACTACACATAAATGAGGAAATGAAAGGGTTGAGGAAATAGAACCGGTAGCTTGGTGAAGACGGTGATTTGCTAGACCAGTTCCAACTGTTGTGACAGTCGTACGTCTGGTTGGAGCGGCTAGGTATTTAAACCTGAGGACACACAGTCCTCACTGTATTCTCCTTGAGCTAAGGTCACACAGACCTCGCTCAATCACTCATGGTAAGTCTTCAGGTGGCTTCCAAACCTTCACAGACTCGGTCACTCGGTGATCCACATTTTCCTCTTGGATGCTATAGACCATGACGCCTAACCGTCTGGAGGATGCACAGTCTTCAAAGGTAACCAGCATTGGTTCCACACATGAACAATCTCTTCAGTGATGCTCAATCACTTTGGGTTTGTAGGTGTTGGGGTTTGGGTTTTCCTCACTTGATAATTTTCGCTCAAAGTCCTCGCAGGATGGGATGCTCTCAATTGACAAGTGTTAGTTTCTCTTGGAGCAGCCAACCAGCTAGTGGTTGTAGGGGTCGGCTATTTATAGCCTAGGGAGCAGCCCGACATGATAAGACATAAATGCCCTTCAATGATATGACCGTTAGGTGGGTAGATATTTTGGGACAGCTGGCGCATAGCACAACAATAGTCGGAAATTTGAGCTATCAAATTCTTCTAGGCTATCATGTTCCTCTTTTTTAGGCAATCCGCACTGGCGAATTCCTAACTCTTCAGTTAAAACAAATTCCTCAGAGAACAGAAGATCTTCATCTCTGTCACTAAAGAAATTGACTGGACTATATGAGATTTCCAATGGCTTCACTCGAAAGGATTGGTAGGTGTAGGATTTTGATATGAGCATCACTTGGAAACTTTTCCTTAGTTTTACCTCGACCCCCTTTAACAGTACGGTGTTTCCTATGACTCAAGAAAGAGAAAATGAAACTACGAAAACAAAAGTCTTCACGCTTCATATTCCTCGCATGAATATCAAGTCTTCATGGTCACACCAATTTCTTCACTTTCAAAGTCTTTAAGAAAACTAAGGTCTTTAGCTGAAGACATTCATTTTTAGGGGTCGACTTTCATCGTAAATATCAAACTCCTCATAGACTTATAGATCTATGTACACTCACCAGATTCATCATCATTGGGCTCAAATAGGTAGCATTCAGTTACCTTGGCACCTTTCGCCATAAGGCATGGTGCATAAGATGATGATTCCGGATTGAAAGTCATAGCTGTCGGTGTACTAGAGTAGGGGTACCCTATTACCCCGAACTCGTGCACGGGCAGTTGCAGCGCCCCGTGGCAAGGCTTGCCGGGTGACCACCAGGACCCTCCGTGGTTCCCTTGAAGACCATTCAAGAACAAAGTATTCAAATCAAGGCCCCGACAAGAGGAACTTGTCGGGAAGGCCAACCAAGGCCCCGACAAGAGGAGCTTGCCGGGAAGAGACGAGACCCCGGCAAGAGGAGCTTGCGGGGAAGGCCATTCAAGGCGTATCGAGAAAGCTTGCCGCGACACACCCCGCGTCCCGGCAAGAACCGGCGAGTGACAAGCTTCCAGACGCGACAAGACGACGGCCGCAGCAAGGAGCTTGCCGCGGGAAACCCCCACTTCGTGCCCGCGCTCCAGCTCACCTGCTAACGTGTCGCTTTGGGACTCTCCCAGAGCGCACGTGGCGGGAGGCCGTGCAGCTAGGGGTACGTGGTGGCAAGCGGAGATGAAGAGAAGCCCATCGTGGCAAATGGTGGCACTCCTAACGGTCACCTTTTGCACAATTTAGGAGACTCAGACAGGCATTTAATGCCTTTGTCCCCTGCCGTCAGAGTTAGGTAGGGCGCACTGTATCCACAGTAGCGGTAGCTGCACCTACCCATCCTTTTCCATTTTTACCCTTCTTGTCTACGTTGCCCCCTGTCGGTGACCCCTTGAGAATATAAAAGGAGGCCCAAGCGCAACGTAGAGGGGGGGGAGTTCAGAGGTTAGGCCAGTTCGGCTCGTTCAACACCAGGAACACTCTCACGCTCAGTCTGGCAGCGTCCATCACTCCTGAGCAAGAATCCAATATACACAAAAAGCAGCAGTAGGGTTTTACGCATCCGTGCGGCCCGAAGCTGGGTAAAATCGCCCGCGTGCACTGGCTCGATCCGCTCTTTGTGCGTTCTCCGCCCCCCCACCGAACCGAAAGGGGCCCTGTCCCCATAGGTGTTGGCGGGAATCAGCATCGCCTCCCGACATCTCTGGCGCGCCAGGTAGGGGGCGTCGAGATCATGCGAACCCGATCCGGCGTGCACGCAAGCTAGATCTTCATCGTCATGGCTCCCAAGGAGCGGCCTAGCAAAAGAACGACGCCAGTGCGGCGACTGGAAAAGCTAAGTCATGCAAAACTTTAGATATTTCCTAACTATATAAGGTTATCCGCCTCGGAGATCTTGTTCTTTGTACGGAAAACCTGTGCGCGGAGGAATCAACTCGTAGCTAGTCGCGCCCTTATTTTGTTTCGAGTCTGCTCAACAACTTAAGCGAGCTGCTAGCGCCCTTACTTTGCTTCGAGTCCGCTCAGTAACTTAAGTGAGCTGCTAGCGCCCTTACCTTGTTTCGAGTCTGCTCAACAACTTAAGCGAGCTGCAACTAGTTGCGACAAGATTGCTTGTCGGTAGCAACCCCGCCAGCAGGCTGCTGAAGTTCCGCACTCGGCGCTCGCGGCAAGGGTGCCTGCACCGGCAAGTTTCCCTAGAAAGCGTAGGGTGGACGTACAAAGAGAGGTTGAACAGGAAGATAGCATGCTCTATTTATTTGAGATTTCTGCATAGACCTGTATGCCGAGGAGCCTTCTCGGGGCTAGTTGCGCTCCGTGTTGCCTCGAGTCCGCTCGGCAACTCGTGCGGTTGCGCTAGAACCAATAAGGTAAACCTTTCCGGGAGGCGTTGTTCCCGAATAGCCGCTAAGGGCCCGTTCCCTCAAGCACTACTGGCTGGATCGTACGCACTGGAAAGCATTCCAGCAGGCATAGGGAATATGCAGCAAAAGTCGAAATTCACAAGCAAGTTGAGTGCACTTCGGATGCTAATCACTTGCTATGTTTGAACGCAGTTTTGGCCCGGGGGCTGGCAACGCCCTTAGGGCCAACATCTTCGGCGTCAAGGACGACGAAGTTCTACGCCATAAGCCTTCCCGGCAACGACCTTGCCGGGAGCCGGCGTCAAGAACAACGAAGTTCTTCGCCATAAGCCTTTCCGGCAACGAGCTTGCCGGAAGCCGGCATCGAGAACGTCAAAGTTCTCTGCTGAAGATAAAAGCCTTCCTGGCAACCAGCTTGCCGGAAGCCGGCATCGAGAACGTCAAAGTTCTCTGCTGAAGATAAAAGCCTTCCTGGCAACCAGCTTGCCGGAAGCCGGCATCGAGAACGTCAAAGTTCTTTGCTGAAGATAAAAGCCTTCCAGGCAACCAGCTTGCTGGAAGCCGGCATCGAGAACGTCAAACTTCTCTGCTGAAGATAAAAGCCTTCCTGGCAACCAGCTTGCCGAAAGCCGGCATCGAGAACGTCAAAGTTCTCTGCTGAAGATAAAAGCCTTCCTGGCAACCAGCTTGCCGGAAGCC
>NC_041388.1:284975860-285028208 GCF_002162155.2 Triticum dicoccoides
GAAGTTCTCTGCTGAAGATAAAAGCCTTCCTGGCAACCAGCTTGCCGGAAGCCGGCATCGAGAACGTCAAATTTCTCTGCTGAAGATAAAAGCCTTCCTGGCAACCAGCTTGCCGGAAGCCGGCATCGAGAACGTCAAAGTTCTCTGCTGAAGATAAAAGCCTTCCTGGCAACCAGCTTGCCGGAAGCCGGCATCGAGAACGTCAAAGTTCTCTGCTGAAGATAAAAGCCTTCCTGGCAACCAGCTTGCCGGAAGCCGGCATCGAGAACGTCAAAGTTCTCTGCTGAGGATAAAAGCCTTCCCGGCAAGCCAGTATCGCTGGGGGCTGTGAGTGCCAAGAATCGTCCACGGCAAACCAGAGTTGCCGAGGGCTGCACTATCAGATAAGTCTTTCATCCCTCATCATGCATCCTCTTATGGACTAGGGAAAGCGAAACCACGTTTCTCCCCGGAAACTGCCGTGCTCCCTCGACTCTAGGCCCTGGGGCTCGTTCTCGGGGCCAAGTTTGGTCGTAGTCGCGGCAGCAAAGGGATGAAACGAGGAGACCGCACCCACCTCGTTCCTGCCTCCGTTAAAAGCGTGAGAAAGGTTGAGCGACGTGGGAAGGCGGCAGGGCCTGTTGCCGGGAGATGAAATGTCTGTCCGAGGGATACCAAGGATTTGCTCCTTGGCGTGGGTTTAACTCGCGAGACAAATAACCCGGCAAACATCCCCTTTCATTAAAAAACATCCCACTCAGGTACAGTCCATAGAGGATGAAAAACAGGAAAGAGAGGATTACAGATTTTAGATACAGCTAAGGCCCGAAGGCTTACAAATTAAAAAGATAAGATGCCCGTGATCCCTTTCCTGTCCCCCTTTTCAGGAGGCAGGTCAAGGAGGCGAAAAGGGCAAAAGGAGTGCCTAGGCGAGCTACGGGTGCCAGAAGACACCAAGGGAACATCCCGGGGGCCGTCCGAAGGCTGGACGGCGACGGCAACGCTGGAAGCGGGGCTCGAAGACGGGGCGGCGGGACGTCAGCACGCTGTCGAGGGCACCACGCCCTCGTACTCCGGCTTGACGGCCTTGTCGCCTGCCCTCTTCCCCTTCCGCATCCTCCCTATGCCAGCCGCCCAAGGAGACGACCCCGGGGAGTTCAAGAAGCCGGCGACGCGGATGATGGAGTCGCCGGTGCCGCGCAAGGCGGCGCCCGACGCCTAGTCGGACCCGCTACTCCGCCTCCCGCTCCCCTCGTCGTCGCTGTCGCTCCCCTCCTCGTCGCTCTCGCCCGAGGAGGAGCCTTCGCTATCGAAGGAGCTATCCATGCAGCACTTCGCCCGAGTGCCGAAGCACCCGAAGGCCTTGACGGAGAGGAGATCGCCCTCCATCAACTTAAAATGGAGGGTAAACCCCTCCGTCAAGCTGTGGATGCGGGCGAACGTCTTCCACCCTCGATCAAGATACATCACATTAGGGGCTGGGAATGCAACGCGGACTCGCGTGCCGCTGATCCCACAGCCCCTCATGTGCAGTCTCAGCGTCTCGGGCGGCTCCACTTCCATCGCGCGTGCAAACGGAGCTGGAAGCCGGAGGCGACGACGAGGCGCCCGGCGCAGCCTGACGAAGAACTCGCAAGGGTCGTCCCCTATATGGACCGCCGTGGGGGGAAGAGCCGCTGGCAGAGGTGAAGCTGACGCGCCGCCCCGTCCGCCTCTTCCCCGAGCGCCTCGACCTCGTCCTCGACCTCGTCCACGACCTCGTCCCCTTCCTCTTCCCCTCAAGACCGGCTCTGCCACCACGGGCGCAGAAGAGGGAGAGAGGCGCTGTCTGGCGGTGACCCTCGCCGCCACCAATGAAGGGCCTGGGTTCCCTTTCTCCATGGCAGATGAGAGAAAGGGGAGCAGAAGCTGAAGAAAGGAAAAGATGAGAGAGTGCGGGTTTCTGTGCTCCCATCCCGCTCTTTATAAAGGAGCGAGGTGGGGGCTCGGCCGCCCCGCTCAGCGAATCAAGACACAAGAAGGGCAGGGAGTCGGGGCCAACCCACTCGCGACGGCCCAGTTTCCCACACCACCGTCCGTGACCCCAAGCGCATGGGAGCCGCGTGGCGGGGAGGCAGGACTAAGGCGACAGATGAGGCGGCCTCGCTCCGCCCCGTGAACGCGGAGAGTGGACGTCCCGAAAACCGCGCACCAGCCCCGTCCAGTAAATGCACCACGCCCTCACACCTACCTCTGTTTAAGGAGGAGGACGTGAATCGTCCCCATCATCGTGGCCTGACGCATGCTCGGGGGGCTTAGCCCCACGCACGCCACCCACGATCTCACCCACGACGCCGCGTTTGACGCATGTTGTTCTGGGCGTGCGCGGTGGGAGCGGAGTTAGATTCGGCGTGACCTAGGCTGCGCGTGCCCGTGCACTGTTTTGGGCCTGGCCCAACAGCGCTCGGCACCGTGTATGGCCCAGGCCCGGGGGCTCCTGTCGGTGTACTAGAGTAGGGGTACCGTATTACCCCGAACTCGTGCACGGGCAGTTGCAGCGCCCCGCGGCAAGGCTTGCCGGGTGACCACCAGGACCCTCCGTGGTTCCCTTGAAGACCATTCAAGAACAAAGTATTCAAATCAAGGCCCCGGCAAGAGGAACTTGCCGGGAAGGCCAACCAAGGCCCCGGCAAGAGGATCTTGCCGGGAAGAGACGAGACCCCGGCAAGAGGAGCTTGCCGGGAAGGCCATTCAAGGCGTATCGAGAAAGCTTGCCGCGACGCGCCCCGCGTCCCGGCAAGAACCGGCGAGCGACAAGCTTCCAGACGCGACAAGACGACGGCCGCGGCAAGGAGCTTGCCGCGAGAAACCCCCACTTCGTGCCCGCGCTCCGGCTCACCTGCTAACGTGTCGCTTTGGGACTCTCCCAGAGCGCACGTGGCGGGAGGCCGTGCAGCTAGGGGTACGTGGTGGCAAGCGGAGATGAAGAGAAGCCCATCGTGGCAAACGATGGCACTCCTAATGTTCACCTTTTGCACTGTTTAGGAGACTCAGACAGGCATTTAATGCCTTTGTCCCCTGCCGTCAGAGTTAGGTAGGGCGCACTGTATCCATAGTAGCGGTAGCTGCACCTACCCATCCTTTTCCATTTTTACCCTTCTTGTCTACGTTGCCCCCTATCGGTGACCCCTTGAGAATATAAAAGGAGGCCCAAGCGCAACGTAGAGGGGGGGGGGAAGTTCAGAGGTTAGGCCAGTTCGGCTCGTTCAACACCAGGAACACTCTCACGCTCAGTCTGGCAGCGTCCATCGCTCCTGAGCAAGAATCCAATATACACAAACAAGCAGCAGTAGGGTTTTACGCATCCGTGCGGCCCGAAGCTGGGTAAAATCGCCCGCGTGCACTGCCTCGATCCGCTCTTTGTGCGTTCTCTGCCCCCCACCGAACCGAAAGGGGCCCTGTCCCCATAGGTGTTGGCGGGAATCAGCATCACCCCTGACAATAGCCTTGTGTGATTCCTTCAAATCCTCAAACCAGGGATCATGACGAGTTTGATGACCTTCATAGACCTCGGAGAGTCGGTCCCAGATGAGCTTCGCATGGCTGAGATGCATAATGTTCCTGAACTGATTTTGGGACAAACAAGAGCAGATGATGTCCTTCGCCATGAGGTTAAGAAGAGTGTACTTGTGAATATCATCAACCTTTGCCATCTTGCATTGATTGGTAAGACCAATCTCAGTGACGGTCCACAGTTTGCTTTTCATCGCCATGAGTCGCTTCTTCATCATGGCCTTCCACTTGGGATAATCATGACCTTCGAAGATGGGGCATGTCACTGTCTTCATTCCTGCGGTCGACATAACTAAAACTCCAGGTGGTTAAACCAAAATCACACAGAAAAAGGGAGTACCACGCTCTGATATCAATTGAAAGTATGTTATATCGACTAGAGGGGGGTGAATAGGCGATTTTTACAAATTCGTCACTAAGCAATTTCAGGGTGAGGAAATTCCTAAGCAATGAACTACTTAGCAGCGGAGTAAGTACTCAGATGTAAGCATAACAGAGTAGTAGCACAGTCATCATGATGAAATGAAAACAAGCACAGAGTACAAGTAGCGTAAACACAGGATAAGCAGGCTAAAGACAAACTGACTGAAGAAATAGGATAGAGGAAATTGAGAAAGTCTTTAGTCAAAGTCTTCAAGTAGTAACGATCAAGTACAACAGTATCTGAATGAGGAAATGAAAGAGTTGAGGAAATAGAACCAGTAGCTCGGTGAAGATGCTGGTTTGGTAGACCAGTTCCAACTGTCATGACAGTCATACATCTGGTTCGAGCGGCTAGATATTTAAACCTAAGGACACATAGTCTTGGACACACGGTCCTCATAGTATTCTCCTTGAGCTAACGTCACACAGACCTCGCCCAATCACTCGTGGTAAGTCTTCAGGTGACTGCCAAACCGTCACAGACTTGGTCACTCGGCGATCCACAATTTCCTATTGGACGCTCTAGACCATGAGGCCTAATCGTCTGGAGGATGCAAAGTCCTCAAAGGTAATAAGCGTCGGTTCCGCATAGGAACAATTTCTTCAGTGATGCTCAATCACTTTGGGTTTGTAGGTGTTTGGTTTGGGTTTTGGGTTTTTCCTCATGTAGGATCGAAAGTATGTCTAGAGGGGGGTGAGTAGACTACTTGACCAAATAAAAATCTAGCCTTTTCCCAATATTTAGTCTTAGCAGATTTTAACAACTTAGCACAAGTCAAGCAATCAACCTACACATGCAAGTCTAAGAGTATAGCAGCGGAAGTAAAACATTTACATATGAAGGTAAAGGCAGGAGTTTGGAGGGAGCAAACGCAATGTAGACACAGAGATTTTTGGCGTGGTTCCAATAGGTGGTGCTATCATACATCCACATTGATGGAGACTTCAACCCACGAAGGGTAACGGTTGTGCGAGTCCACGGAGGGCTCCACCCACGAAGGGTCCACAAAGAAGCAACCTTGTCTATCCCACCATGACCATCGCCCACGAAGGACTTGCCTAACTAGGGTAGATCTTCACGAAGTAGGCTATCTCCTTGCCCGTACAAACTCCTTGGTTCAACTCCAGAATCTTGACGGAGGCTCCCAAGTGACACCTAACCAATCTAGAAGACACCACTCTCCAAAAGGTAATAGATGGTGTGTTGATGATGAACTCCTTGCTCTTGTGCTTCAAATGATAGTCTCCCCAACACTCAACTCTCTCTCACAGATTTGGATTTGGAGGAAAGATGATTTGAGTGGAAAGCAACTTGGGGAAGGCTAGAGATCAAGATTCAAATGGTTGGAATCGAATATCTTGGTCTCAACACATGAGTAGGAGGTTCTCTCCCAGAAAATGAATGATGAAGTGTAGGCACGTTCTAAAGGCTCTCCTTGCTAATGAAGGAAGGGTGGAGGGGTATATATAGCCTCCACACAAAATCTAACTGTTACACACAATTCACCAAACTCGGTGGGACCGAATCAGAAAACTCGGTCTGACCGATTTAGTTCAAAATGTGAACGTTAGGCTTTTCAGTGGGACCGACATGTCAACTCGGTGGGACCGATTTTATTAGGGTTAGGGCATAACATAATCTCTGTGAGACCGATTACTCAAACTCGATGGGACCGACTTTGGTAATAAGGTAACCAGATAGTTGGTCAGACAAACTCGTTGGGACCGAACCGCTCATTTCGGTTGGACCAAAACATTGCGAAAGGGAAACATAGAGTTTGCATTGCGAACTCGGTGGGACCGATCGCTCATCTCGATTGGACCGAAATGTTATGAAGGGAAACAGAGAGTTTGCAATCCCATCTTGGTGAGACCGAGATCCCTATCGGTGAGACCGAAATGACTAGGGTTTCTGGCAGTGGCTATGTCAAGTGAACTCGGTGGCGCCGGATAGAATATTTCGGTGGGGCCGAGTTTGACTTTTGGTTTGGGACATATGTGGATATGAGAAAGTGGTTGAGGGTTTTTGGAGCATATCACTAAGCGTTTTGAGCAAGTAAGTCATTAAGAAACACGTGATCCCCTTTTAATAGTATTGGCTTTTCCTATGGACTCAATGTGATCTTGGATCACTAAAATGAAAATGTAGAGTCTTGAGCTTGAGCTAATGTGTGTCCTTAGCATTTTGAGCGGTCCACATTCCTAATCCATGCCATGCCAATCATTGAACTTTCTGAAATGATCATCTTGAAATAGTATTAGTTCAATGAGCTATATGTTGTTAGTTGATACGTCTCCAACGTATCTATAATTTTTTATTGTTCCATGCTATTATATTATCTATTTTGGATGTTTAATGTGCTTTAATATGCACTTTTATATTATTTTTGGGACTAACCTATTAACCGAAGGCCTAGTGCAAATTGCCGTTTTTCCCTATTTCAGTGTTTCGCAGAAAAGGAATATCAAACGGAAAGAAACCTTCGCGAGGATCTTTTTTTGGAACAAACGCAATCTAGGAGACTTGGAGGGGAGGTCAAGGAAGCAACGAGGCAGCCACGAGGTAGTGAGGCGCGCCCCCACCCTCGTGGGCCCCATGGATCTCCACCGACCTACTTCATTCACCTATATATACTCTTATACCCTGAAAACATTCAGGAGAGCCACGAAACCACTTTTCCGCCACCGCAACCTTCTGTACCCATGAGATCCCATCTGGAGACCTTTTCCGGCGATCTGCCGGAGGGGGATTTGATCATGGAGGACTTCTACATCAACACCATAGCCTCTCCGATAATGTGTGAGTAGTTTACCACAGACCTTCGGGTCCATAGTTATTAGCTAGATGGCTTCTTCTCTCTCTTTGGTTCTCAATACAAAGTTCTCCTCGATGTTCTTGGAGATCTATTCGATGTAATACTTTTTGTGGTGTGTTTGTCAAGATCCAATGAATTGTGGGTTTATGATCAAGATTATCTATGAACAATATTTTATTCTTCTCTGAATTCTTATATGCATGATTTGATATCTTTGCAAGTCTCTTCGAATTATCAGTTTGGTTTCGCCTACTATATTGATATTTCTTGCAATGGGAGAAGTGCTTAGCTTGGGGTTCAATCTTGCGGTGTCCTTTCCTAGTGACAGCAGGGGCAGCAAGGCACGTATTGTATTGTTGCCATCGAGGATAAAAAGATGGGGTTTATATCATATTGCTTGAGTTTATCCCTCTACATCATGTCATCTTGCCTAATGCGTTACTCTGTTCTTATGAACTTAATACTCTAGATGCATGCTGGATAGCGGTCGATGTGTGGAGTAATAGTAGTAGATGCAGAGCCGTTTCGGTCTACTTGATACGGCCGTGATGCCTATGTTTATGATCATGCCTAGATATTCTCATAACTATGCGCTTTTCTATCAATTGCTCGATAGTAATTTGTTCACCCACCGTAATATATGCTATCTTGAGAGAAGCCACTAGTGAAACCTATGCCCCCCCGGGTCTACTTTACATCATATAAGTTTCTGATCTATAATTCTAGTTTACTATTTATTTTGCAATCTTTATTTTTCAATCTATACAACAAAAATACCCAAAATATTTATCTTATTATCTTTATCAGATCTCACTTTTGCAAGTGGTTGTGAAGGGATTGACAACCCCTTTGTCGCATTGGTTGCAAGGTTCTTGATTGTTTGTGCAGGTACTAGGCGACTTGTGTGTAGTCTCCTACTGGATTGATACGTTGGTTCTCAAAAACTGAGGGAAATACTTACGCTACTTTGTTGTGTCACCCTTTCCTCTTCAAGGGAAAACCAACGCATGCTCAAGAGGTAGCAAGAAGGATTTCTGGCGCCATTGCCGGGGAGATCTACGCTCAAGTCAAGACATACCAAGTACCCATCATAAACTCTTCTCCCTCGCATTACATTATTTTACATTCGCCTCTCGTTTTCCTCTCCCCCAGTTCACCTTTGCCATTTTATTCGCACCTCTTCCGTTCGTCCTTCTGTTTGCTCGTGTTACCATGTGCTTTCTATTTGCTTGCATCTTCGCTTGCTAAAACTCTATTGATATGGATCCTCATCCTCTTGCTAATCTTTTTAAAAGATCCAATTATGATGAACCAATTGCTAGTGAGTTGAGTGCACTAGATAATCTTTATGAGGTTTTTCTTGAAATTCGTGAATCTGAAAATTGTGATGAAGTGCTTTATGAAGTGATTCACGATAGATCTTTGAATAAAAAGCATGATTGCAATGATGTTATTATAAATTCTATGAACGTCAATTGTGCTAATAATATGCAAAGCCCTAAGCTTGGGAATGCTAGTTTTTCTATGTCCACTACTTGTTGCAATGATCATGATTGGGGTGATTCTTCTTTTGATCTTGAAAGTTTTTTAAGCCCCATGATGAATATGAGATTGATAATAGTGTTTGCAATATTATTGAAAGTGTGTTTGGAAGAGTGTCAACTTTAGATCCCACATATTTGGAGAATGTTCAATCTTATGAAATTTTTGATAAAAGTGGGTTTGGAGAGGTCATGACTTTAGTTAATGTTAATCCCACTATTTTGGAAGAGTGTCAACTTTGCATGCATGTGGATCGTGTTGAAAATATTTTATGTGATAGCTATTTTGTTGAATTTGCTTATGATCCCACATGTAATTATTATGAGAGATCGAAATATGGTTGTAGAAATTTTCATGTTGCTAAATTGCCTCTCATTATGTTGAGATTGCTATTGTTTCTTTCCTCATCCTTGCATATGCTATTTTTTGCTTGCTATGATAATTTGTTTGCCTATAAGATGCCTATGCATAGGAAGTTTGTTAGAATTAGATGTGTTTTTCACGTGTTTCATGATGCTCTCTTTGTGCTTCAATTCTTGTCTTTCATGTGAGCATCATAAAAAAAACTATTAATGCCTAGCTAGGGGCGTCAGACGATAAAGCTTGTTGGGAGGCAGCCCAATTTTATTTTTGTTCTTTACTTTTTGTTCCTATTTAGTAATAAATAATTTATCTAGCCTCCGTTATGACTGTGTTTTTATGTTTTAATTATTTTTTGTGCCAAGTAAAGCCTTTAGGATCTTCTTGGGTGATTGTTGTTTGATCTTGCTGTAAAAAACAGAAAGTATGCGCTCACGAGAATAATTTTCATTTTTTACCAGAGAACGATAAAATACCAGTTACAACTGCAGTATATCAATATACAAATTATTTAGGACGTCCTAATTTCTCAGGATTTTTGGAGTAACATAAGTATTCGAAACCTACAGATTTCTACAGACTGTTCTGTTTTTGACAGATTATGTTTTCGTGTGTTGTTTGCTTATTTTGATGAATCTATGGCTAGTATCGGGGGTATGAACCATAGAGAAGTTGGAATAAAGTAGGTTTAACACCAATATAAATAAAGAATGAGTCCTTTACATTACCTTAAAGTGGTGGTTTGTTTTCTTATACTAACGGAGCTCATGAGATTTTCTGTTGAGTTTTGTGTTGTGAAGTTTTCAAGTTTTTGGGTAAAGATTTTATGGATTTTGGAATAAGGAGTGGCAAGAGCCTAAGCTTGGGGATGCCCAAGGCACCCCAAGGTAAAATTCAAGGACAACCAAAATCCTAAGCTTGGGGATGCCCCGGAAGGCATCCCCTCTTTCGTCTTCGTCTATCGGTAACTTTACTTGATGCTATATTTTTATTCACCACATGATATGTGTTTTGCTTGGAGCATCCTGTATGATTTGAGTCTTTGCTTTTTAGTTTACCACAATAATCCTCGCTGTAAACACCTTTTGGAGAGATACACATGAATCGGAATTTATTAGAATACTCTATGTGCTTCACTTATATCTTTTGAGCTAGATAGTTTTGCTCTAGTGCTTCACTTATATCTTTTTAGAGCACAGTGGTGGTTTTATTTTATAAAAAAATAGTGATCTCTCATGCTTCACTTATATTATTTTGAGAGTCTTTTAGAACATCATGGTAATTTGCTTTGGTTGTGAAATTAGTCTTAATATGATAGGCATCCAAGATGGGTATAATAAAAACTTTCATATACAGTGCATTGAATACTATGAGAAGTTTGATTCCTTATGATTGTTTTGAGATATGAATATGATGATATTAGAGTCTTTATAGTTGATTAGTTGTGGATTTGAGAGATAATTGTGTTAAAGTTTGTGATTCCCGTAGCATGCACGTATGGTGAACCGTTATGTGATGAAGTCGGAGCATGATTTATTTATTGATTGTCTTCCTTATGAGTGGCGGTCAGGGACGAGCGATGGTATTTTCCTACCAATCTATCCCCCTAGGAGCATGCGTGTAATACTTTATTTCGATAACTAATAGATTTTTGCAATAAGTATGTGAGTTCTTTATGACTAATGTTGAGTCCATGGATTATACGCACTCTCACCCTTCCACCATTGCTAGCCTCTCTAGTACCGCGCAACTTTCGCCGGTACCATAAACCCACCATATACCTTCCTCAAAACAGACACCATACCTACCTATTATGGCATTTCAATAGCCATTCCGAGATATATTGCCATGCAACTTTCCACCATTTCGTTTATTATGACACGCTCCATCATTGTCATATTACTTTGCATGATCATGTAGTTGACATCGTATTTGTGGCAAAGCCACCGTTCATATTTTTTCATATGTGTCACTATTGATTCATTGCACATCCCGGTACACCGCCGGCGGCAATCACATAGAGTCATATTTTGTTCTAAGTATTGAGTTATAATTCTTGAGTTGTAAGTAAATAAAAGTGTGAAGATCATCATTATTAGAGCATTGTCCCAGTGAAGAAAGGATGATGGAGACTATGATCCCCCCACAAGTCAGGATGAGACTCCAGACAAAAAAGAAAGAAAAAAAAAGAGAAAAGAGGCCATAAAAAAAGAAAAGGCCCAAATAAAAAACGAGAAAAAGAGAGAAGGGGCAATGCTACTATCCTTTTTCCACACTTGCGCTTCGAAGTAGCACCATGATCTTCATTATAGAGAGTATCTTATGTTTTTCACTTTCATATACTAGTGGGAATTTTTTATTATAGAACTTGGCTTGTATATTCCATTGATGGGCTTCCTCAAAATGCCCTAGGTCTTCGTGAGTAAGCAAGTTGGATGCACACCCACTTAGTTTCTTTTGTTGAGCTTTCATACATTTATAGCTCGAGTGCATCCGTTGCATGGCAATCCCTATTCACTCACATTAATATCTATTGATGGGAATCTCCATAGCCCATTGATACGCCTAGTTGATGTGAGATTATCTTCTCCATTTTGTCTTCTCCACAACCACCATTCTATTCCACCAATAGTGCTATATCCATGGCTCATGCTCATGTATTGCGTGAAGATTGAAAAAGTTTGAGAACATCAAAAGTATGAAACAATTTCTTGGATTGTCATCGGGGTTGTGCATGATTTAAATATTTTGTGTGATGAAGATAGAGCATAGCCAGACTATATGATTTTGTAGGGATAGCTTTCTTTGGAAATGTTATTTTGAGAAGACATAATTGCTTGGTCAGTATGCTTGAAGTATTATAGTTTTTATGTCAATATTAAACTTTTGTCTTGAATCTTTCGGATCTGAATATTCATGGCACAATAAATAAAATTACATTGAAAATTATGTTAGGTAGCATTCCACATCAAAAATTCTATTTTTATCATTTACCCACTCAAGGACGAGCAGGAATTAAGCTTGGGGATGCTTGATACGTCTCCAACGTATCTATAGTTTTTTATTGTTCCATGCTATTATATTATCTGTTTTGGATATTTAGTGGCTTTAATATGCACTTTTATATTATTTTAGGGACTAACCTATTAACCGAAGGCCCAGTGCAAATTGCTGTTTTTGCCTATTTCAGTGTTTCGCAGAAAAGGAATATCAAACGGAATCCAAATGGAATGAAACCTTCGCGAGGCTCTTTTCTGGAACAAACGCAATCCAGGAGACTTGGAGTGGAGGTCAAGGAAGCAATGAGGCAGCCATGAGGTAGGGAGGCGCGCACCCAACCTCGTGGGCTCCACGGAGCTCCATCGACCTACTTCCTTCGCCTATATATATACTCTTATACCCTGAAAACATCCAAGAGAGACACGAAACCACTTTTCCACCGCCGCAACCTTCTGTACCCATGAGATCCCATGTAGGGACCTTTTCCGGTGATCTGCCACAGGGGGATTCGATCACGGAGGGCTTCTACATCAACACCACAGCCTCTCCGATGATGTGTGAGTAGTTTACCACAGACCTTCGGGTCCATAGTTATTAGCTAGATGGCTTCTTCTCTCTCTTTGGTTCTCAATACAAAGTTTTTCTCGATGTTCTTGGAGATCTATTCGATGTAATGCTTTTTGCGGTGTGTTTGTCGAGATCCGATGAATTGTGGGTTTATGATCAAGATTATCTGTGAACAATATTTGATTATTCTCTAAATTCTTATATGCATGATTTGATATATTTGCAAGTCTCTTCGAATTTTTGGTTTAGTTTGGCCTACTAGATTGATCTTTCTTGCAATGGGAGAAGTGCTTAGCGTTGGGTTCAATCTTGCGGTGCTCGATCCCAGTGACAGAAAGGGAACTGACACGTATTGTATTGTTGCCATTAAGGATAAAAGGATGGGGTTTATATCATATTGCTTGAGTTTATCCCTCTACATCATGTCATCTTGCCAAATGTGTTACTCTGTTCTTATGAACTTAATACACTAGATGCATGCTGGATAGCTGTTGATGTGTGGAGTAATAGTAGTAGATGCAGAATCGTTTCGGTCTACTTGATACGGACGTGATGCCTATGTTTATGATCATGCCTAGATATTCTCATAACTATGCACTTTTCTATCTATTGCTCGACTGTAATTTCTTCATCCACCGTAATATATGCTATCTTGAGAGAAGCCACTAGTGAAACCTATGGCCCTCGGGTCTACTTTACATCATATAAGTTTCCGACCTATAATTCTAGTTTACTATTTATTTTGCACTCTTTGCTTTTCAATCTATACAAAAAAATACCAAAAATATTTATCTTATTATCTTTATCAGATCTCACTTTTGCAAGTGGCCCTGAAGGGATTGACAACCCCATTATCGCGTTCGTTGCAAGGTTCTTGATTGTTTGTTTAGGTACTTGGCGACTTGCGTGTAGTCTCCTACTGGATTGATACCTTGGTTCTCAAAAACCGAGGGAAATACGTATGCTACTTTGCTGCATCACCCTTTCCTCTTCAAGGGAAAACCAACGCATGCTCAAGAGGTAGCATTAGTAATTACCAAAACCACCCATGGATAGTTGCACTTTCAATCTCCCCCTTTTTGGTAATTGATGACAACATATAGACCAAAGCTTCGACAAATGATAATAAGATTTAAATACATCGTCGCTTTGAGAAGTATGTGATAAGCAAGAGCTCCCCCTAAATTTGTGCACTATTTAAGATTTGCTTTTGAATGCAAATGCACAATTTATTAGGATCATGGGTCACTCTTCCATGCCACATACATCTTGGTGGAGCGCTCAAAGTGATAGGAATTAAAACATGCACTCATCACCAAGCAAAGTGAATGATCATATATGGGATATAGAAGATAATGTCATTCAAGCAAGCATTAAAGTTGAATATGATCAAACACATGATCATACACGTATCTCACATAGACATAGAGTATCAAATGAGCACACACAGAAGTTCAACAAAAAGCAAGAGAGACAAAGCAGCAAAACACACACACACTCTCTCGGAGCCTATGATCTATACATTTCTCCCCCTTTGGCAACAAGTTACCCAAAAGTTTGAAAATGCATAGTGCTATGCGTCTCTCAGGCTTGGTCTTCGGGAGGTGGTGTAGAGAGAACTCCAAGGACGAAGGCATCAATGGATGATGTTGGAGCTGGTGGAGTAGGTGCTAGAGGTGGCATTGAAGTTGTTGCTGGTGCAGATGAAGTGGCTCTTATATCTGATACTGGCACTGCAGCTGACCTCTGGCTCCTTGGCACTCGCTGAAAAGCATCCGTAGTTGCCTTCCCTCTTTTCTCCTCTGCTTCCTCCTGGAGCTGCTCGACTGCAGTTTGTATCTCAGTCACTTTGAGATCAAGATTGTAAAACTTTGTCTCAACAATCCTCTCCAAGCTCTCCTGATTTCGAGTCAGGGTGGCCAAGCCCTTCTCAATCCTCAATGTTGCTTGTATCAGATAACCTAGCTGATCTTGTTTTCTCTTTAAGAACACTTGAGATGCTTCCTCGGCACTTGGCATCCTTGCAGCCTTTTCTGCCTTTGCCTTAGCTCTCTTCTCTTGTGCTTGCACCTATGAAGGTTCATTCTCATTCATCACAACTACATTATCCTCAAATTCTGGGTGCAAAGGTAAGTGCTCCTTGTCCAACAGGTAAGTGCATGTGCCCGTCTTTGAGTTGATGAGCACCTGAATGTGTGGAGCATACCCACACGATCTTTTCTGATCTGCAACAGTCCTCTTGATTGTCTCAACAATCAGACTCATGACCTTGAATTTTTGAGGAACATCAAATATCTGCAGCAAGTTGATGGAATGTCCTCTTATCATCTTGTGATCTCTAGATTTGGGTAACAGAGTATGCCTTAAGATTGTGTTGATTGTAGGCAGACCAGACAACAGATAATGCATAGATCCAAGCTTGTGTGTCTCCAAAGCTTTGTGAGGGATCTCCTTGTACATGTTTGCCATTGAGTTATGGTCCTTCTTCTTCTTGGGCATTGATCAACTTGGCCCACTCAATAGTTGATTGGTACCTTGTACCCTCAGGCATCCACACGATTCTGCCATCTGGATAGAAATGAGCAGTGGAGTAGAACTGCATAACAAGCTCATCATTCCATTTGGTCAACTTTTGACCCACAAACTCATCAACTCCACAAGCTTTGAAGCTTTCATGTACACCTAGGAAATAGTCTTCATTCTCATCAATGAATTCCCAATCAACCTATCTCATATCACAAACAGTTGGCTTCTTGTCAAGCAGAATGGTCTCATAGAAATCCTGTTGTTCCTTGGTGTGGAACCTATAGTCCACTGCAATCCTCCTCCTCACAGCATAGGGATCAGACTGTCTCCAAAGTCTCAGTCCTGCATCCTTCCTAATGTTCATGTCCTCTACCACTGGATGAGTGTCATTGTGGTCTGGAATCTTAGGTTTTAGTTTTCTCAGCACTTGGGCTTCTGCATCTTCTTCTTCAACTTCAGGCATTGGGGCCTTGTTCTTTTCTTTAGCTGGGATGTTCCTGGTGCTTCTCTTGGGCTTAGAAGGCTTTTGAGCTTGAGCAGCAACCTTGGGAGCAGTTTTGGGCTTTGATGGAGCAGCCCCTGACTTGATTGCATCTCCCATGAGCTTCTAGAACTTGGGTGCTGGTGCATAATCCTCTTCCTCTTCATCTTCTTCTAGCTCTCTCATTATGGAGGATCTACCAAGGACTCTGGTAGTGGTCTTTTTGACCCTCTCTTTCCTCTTCTTTCCCTCTCCAGCAGCTTCTTCAGTTGGCTTAGAGGTTTCAGTAGATGAGGCCCTGGCCTTAGACATTGGAACTCTTTTTGCAGGTGCCTTCTTATGCAACCCTGGCTTAGTTGTTGTAGTAGTACCATACTCTTTCTTCAGCACCTTCCTTTTGGAGCTAACTTCCTCCTCAACAGCCACGTAGTCCTCATCTTCAGAATCTTAGGTTTCTTCCTCCTTGTCCTGGTGGCTGCCTTTGGCAAGTTATTGGGAGTGCTCCTGCTGCCGTCATCTGAGGTGCTTGAGGGACTAGTGCCCTCACTCATTTGCACTTGCTCTTCAGATCTATTTTGGCTATCACTCTGGTCAGACATCTTGGTAGGCAAACTGACAGCAAACCCTGTGAATAGATGTAGATGAGGTAGAATGGATGAGCATCACAAAGTGCAGAGTTTTTGCAAAAAAATGAGTCACAAACTTAGTTTTAATTCTCCACAGAAAGCATTTCGAAGCTACAGATTTGTTAAACTCGGTGATACCGAAGCAACTATTGGAGTCTAAACTAGTGAACTCGGTCAGACCGAGTCACAGTTCGGTGGCTCCAAGATTGCTAGGGTTTCATAGAGAATCAAACTCGGTCACACTGATTTGCAATTTTCGGTCAGACCGAAAAGCGCATGTGCAATGGCCTAAGCCAAATTGGTGAGACTGATTTCTACAACTCGGTCGGTCCGAGATGAGTTCGGCGGAGACCTAACCCTAAATTTTCGAATCATACCTAACCAAAAGGGAGTTTTCTCTGGATAGATTGATTTCATACTTGGTATTGATCATGGCAAAGCAATGTGCTAGGAACTGGAATGAGGAATTAGCACATAAAGTCGAACTCATACCCTAGTTCGGTGGGAGTTCGCTACGGCGACAACGGCGGGGTAGAATCCCGTTGACGGCGATGAAGACCAGTGGTGGGAGGTCGCTGGTGACGAGGAGACGACCGGGAGACCCGACACGGCAGAGCAGGACACGCGCGGGATGAAGAGTTTTGGAGAAATTTCCAAAATTCAACCCATCGGTATATATATCCCGACCCTGTTAGTGTGACCGAGTGGAACAACTCGGTGGCACCGAGATGCAAAATCGCAAGCGGTTACTGCAACTCGGTGTGACCGAATAGTTCAAATCGGTTGCACCGAGATTGAAAACCTAGATCAACTCAGTGAAATCGGTGTGACCGAAATGGATGGATCGGTCAGACCGAAATGCACAGAGAGGTTTTGGAAGTATAAGTCTATGATGAATCGTGGACTCCGAGTGCTCCTCACACAGAGTGGTTCGAATCTGACTTGATCAAACTTTGTGATGTAGCATGAATAGAGTTTGAGACAAGAAAAGCATAGATAGCTAGAGGAGGTTCTTAGGCATTCTTGTCCATCCACTTGGCAAAAGAGAAAAAGCCAAACAATCAAAGCAACAAATGGATGTCCTCGAATGAGTAAAATATGCAATCAACATGCTCACGCAATAAAATGGCAAATGAAATATGTGGCAAAGCATGCACAAACACTCTAGCATCTATCAAGCAATTGGCGATGACTAGGTCATCTATATATGAGTATATTGACTAAGGAGTCAAATGAGAACATTTGATCATAGGTCATACTCATCATTTAAGCACAAGTGGGGTTGCCACTTTTGCATAAAGAATTGGCGTGTTCACACCATTAGAGTTGCTTTAGCTCTATTGATTAGAGTAAATCTCCCCTAGATGTGATATCCCCCTAAGAGGGATGAACTAACCTTGGGTTTTATCGATGATGAGTTCATGTAGGTGTTGAAGATATGAATGTTCAATGTTGATGTAGATCATTTGGAGCAATCCATTGGAGTGAGTTGCACTTTCAATACCTACACGGGTTAGTCCCACAAGGAACAAACAAGGATATCCATAGACATAGAGTGTTGTTCACATAATATGATGTCCATGAAGGCAATAGGTTACCTTGTCCCTTGTTTTACCAACAAGAGGGTTTGTGACTCCTTGAACTAGTGCAAGATGTGGAAGTTGTTTGCACTTGTCCTCGCCAAAGTAATATGACTGAAGTATGTTGGCGGAGTCACCCTCAAGAACTCTCTAGTTCTTCTTCTTCAGGTTCCACATCATCTTGATGGGAATCCTTGGAGTTGTTGTCGTACTTGATGAAGTAGAACTTGATGTAGTCTTGGGAACCCACTTGACCATGGACTTAGGAGCTTCTTCAAATGCATCAATCTCCTCTTGAAGCTTGTCCTTGCCTTTTTGCTTGTGGTCATGTGATGTAATATCATCTTGATCTTGTATCCCTTGGAAGGAAGTAGGATCATACTTCTCTTTTTGAGGAACAAACTTCGTCTTGGGGTATTGATCTTCTTCCGACTCAATTCCATTGGCATTGAACTTTCGTTCAAAACCAATACCTTGATTCTTCCGGTGCCTTCCTTGCTTGCGTACAATTTCCTCAAATTGCTTACTTCCGGCAAGGCTCTTGTAAACACCTTTCTCTATAATTCCCTTCAATAAGCTATTTTCTTGCTCAAGTGTAACTTGGCTAAGAGAATCATTAGTGGAATCAAGATAACTACTAGAAGCAACAACATTGGATTTAACGTGATTATTGTTACTAGTAGAAGAAGAACCTTTCTTACTCTTGTTGCTAGATTTGACTTGTGGCATGTAAGTAGAAAAGAGTAAACGCTTGGCAATGTAAGAAGAACTTTTCTTGCAAAGATCATCATCGATTGCGTTTAAGAACCCATGCTCTTGCTCCAGGTTGAGCTTTTCAAAGCGTAACTTCTCATGAGTCTTTAAAAGCTCTCGATGATTTTCCAAGGTAGTTTCATGAGCTAACTTAAGAGTGTTTGGTTCTTTAGTTAGACGCTCAATCTCCTTCTTATCATCATCATTCATTTTATCTTGATTAGCATGATTAATAGCAAGTTCATCATAGTTTTCATCACTAGAGTTGTCAACAAGTAAATCATCATCACCTAGAAAATCATCTTCATCACTATGAAATCAACATACTCGGGGTGTGATACCTTTGGGCCTTTAGCCATGAAGCATCTTCCAATTCCTTCATTTGGTGAGTCAAATATGTCATAGGAGTTGGTTGACACAAGTGCTAGACCGGCAACACCTTCATCTTGAGTATATTCGGAGTCGGGGTGATAACTTCTCTTGGAGTGATTGTTGGAGTCGGAACCGGATACCCATTCACCAACATGAGCTTGATGTCTTTGTTTTGTGTAGCTCCTTGATGACTTGTCCTTCCTTTTTCGAATCCTTGCTTCTACGTGATGTTCTTCGTTCATAACGATCATCTCTACTCCTTCTCTCTCTTGGTGGTGATTCTTCTCTTCTACATCTCCATTTGGGTGAATCTTCTTTTCTTTTGTAGGGGGGCGTACACTCATTGGAGTAGTGTCCGGGTCTTCCACAATTATAGAAATCTTGTTCACGACTCGAAGATCTTTTGTCATTGTAGGACCTTGACTTGAAACTTCTTTCCTTGCTTCTTGTCACAGCCCTAGAGTTTGATTGCAATTAATTTCATAAGCATCCTTGCATCATGTCTATATTTGTTTGAAACTTGAAATGGGGATTGCCTAAACCCTTGGCATCAAAGGAATTCACTAGGTTCACCTAAAATATTTTCAGTAAATCCAAATGGCTTTCAAAAATGTTCATCATTTATGGAAAATGCTGTAAACAGTAACCAGAGGTGATGCACATTTTTCCATGACCTATTTGGGCTCTGAATTAAATCATACTCTATTTGCATTTGGACATTTAAATGCTATAAAATATTTTAAATGTCCAAATAATCATAAACTTAAATGTTTACTGTTGGATATATTCCAAACAGTGGGCTTGAGCAAGTTTCATGATTTTTGAGTGTGCTAAGTATTTTTAATAAAGCCCTGACACTACAAAAGGAATAGAAAAATAGAAAAGAATTAGAAAAAGGTGAGAGAGAGGAACCTCACCTAGGCTTACCTGGCGGCCCAAGTGGCCGGCCCATCCCACCACCGCAACCCCTCTATCGCCTTCCTCCTTGCGCCAGTAGGCAGGGGCGCGTGCCTGGCGCATGAAGCCACACGCCGGCCACCTCCTCCCTGCATGGCTGCCTCCTCCTCCCCCTGGACGTCTCTCACAGCGCCATGCCACCCCATAGAACTCTCTCACTCTCTCCCGACCTCTTTCCCCTCCTCTGCTCTCTCTCCCTCTCTGCCCGAGCGGAGCTCGTCGCAGCCATATGCCGTAGACGCAGCCTTTGTGCTCCCCTCGCCTCCCTGGCGTGTCCACGAGCATTGCCACGCCTCCCTCGTCCTCTTCGTCTAGCCACGCCTCGCTGGAGGCCCTGCATCGACGCCATCTTCATCATCTTCGTCGCCGGCCGCCGGAGATGCCTCTCGCCGCCCCGCTCGCTCCGGTGCTTCCCCGAGCATGCCGAGGCCACCTCTACACTCGCCGTGAGCTCCTGTACCGACCCCCCTACTCCCATGTCCATTAGCTCATCGTAGCCCCCGTTTCTGTCGAGACAGAGACCTCACCGGCGCCGGACTTGTCACCGCCATCGTTTTGGTTCACCTCCGTCCAAACTGAGCGCATCACTGCACTCAGTGCACCCCCTGGAGCCCGTAGCGCCCCCAACTCCTCCTCCCATGCACCATAGCGCCAAATGCGTCATTGCCCGAACACCGGCCGCCGCCTTGGAGCTCGCCGTCGTCGGCTCCAGCCACCATAGGCCCGACCTCCACAACCACTCGATGCGCGCCTGCAAGAGCTCTCCAACAAGCCCAAGAACGGCCTCGTCTGTGCCTTGTGGGCATTTTTCGAGTTGCGCCGCCGTCTTGGGCCTCGCCGGCGTCGAGTCGCCAGTGGGTTTGACCCACTTTGACCTCGGATGGGTCCCACCCAGAGACTATGACATGTGGGGCCGGCCCTAACTAGATTAGTTAGGTGTTAGTTAGTGCTAATCATGGCTGTTAGGTGTTTATCCCCTCACTAAACTAATCCTGAGCCACTGACATGTGGGCCCAACCCTGCTGAAATTTTTGTTAGAATTAGTCTAACCCTAATTAACCCAGTTAACTAACTGAGTCGCTGACCTGTGGGCCCCACTGGTCAGGTTTGACCTGGGCTGGCGCCTTTGCCCCGCTGACATCAGAGTGATGTCATGCTGACGTGGTAATGCATTTTTTGGATTTATTTTTAATCAGGAAATTTCAAAAAAATATCCAAAACTTCTAAAATTCATAGAAAATCAACCGTAGCTCCAAATCAAATAATTTATATATGAAAAATGATCAGAAAAATCCAAAGAATCTGATTATGGCATTATCATGCATGTTTGAGCAACTTATGCCTGCTTATCAGGTTAAATCAAACAAGTGGCATTTAAATAATCACATATGGAGTTGAATTTGAATCTTTGGTTCAAACCAACTTCATTTAATCTGGTTTCAGTTGCATTAGCTCAAATCACAACATCCTGCCACGTCATGATCATGCATCATATTGTGCATTGCATTGATTGCGCTCTCTCTCTCTCTATTGCCAGTACCTGTTCCCCCTCAGTAGATGTATGTTCCGACGATGAGTTCGATGACACCGATGAAGAGCTATACTATCTTTAGAAGTGCCAGGCAAGCAAAAACCCCTTGTTCATTCCGATACAATCCCACTCTCTTGCTCTTGATCTATTTTACTGCATTAGGACAACAACGATTCAACTATTACATGTTGCGGTAGTTGAACCCCTTTCCTCTGCATGACCTGTGATTGCCACAGTAAATAGATGAAACCCACTAGCATGAGTAGGAGTTGTTTGAGACCTGATGTGCCTACTCATTCATGCTTGTTTGTCATGCCTGCTATTGCTTAGAGTTGTGTCAGGTCTGATTCATCGGGGATGAATTGGAAAGTTGTGAACATGTCCTACTATGTGTGAGCTAAGTGTGTTGAACACGATTTGGTAAAGGTATCGATGAGAGACCATGTAGGAGTACATGGTGGGTTGTTTCATTGGAACCGCCTTAAGCACCAAGATCTATTTGTGTGATTTAAGAACCAGTTACTACCATGCATTGAGATCCTTAATTGACCCTCTCGGCTTCTTAACCACCCTAGTCCTCTGTCCAGGAGTTGCAACTAGTTTCTGGTGTTTGTAGGATATGTGTTGGTGGCCGTGCATAGCACTGACCCCAGGGGTGGGCTATGATGCGGTAGATACACCGTGGCCGGGCATGCCGAGCGCCCGTTTGGTGTCTCGGAACCCTGTACACATCGTTCGGGGCCGTATGTGGAAACCTCGGCTGGACTCCCTGCGGATGGAACCTGGATAGGCGATAAACCTGGACTAGAGACTTGCGTGTTTAGGTAGGCCGTGGCCGACACCCTCGTTGGTCTTCCGCTTGAAGGTTGTCGAGTACATGTCGTGTAAACGACGGTAAGTGGTGAGAGCGTGTATGAAGAAGTACACCCCTACAGGGTTAACATCATCTATTCGAATAGCTGCGTCCACGGTAAAGGACTACTTGGTTTCCTATATACTTGATAGACAAGTGAAAGTGGATACTCTAAAATGCGCAAGATAAGCGTGGGTGCTATGGATGGCGTTCTCATAGGGAGACGGGAGCGGATCCATAGTGGTGTATTGATATGGTGAATATGCGGACTCGTGTGCGCCACCTCAAAAGAGTTACTTGCAGTCGTAGTTTAAGATAGCCATCGAGTCAAAGCTGGCTTGCTGCAGTTAAACTCCACCACCCCCTTTGTTGATACCGATGCATATGTAGTTAGTTCTGATGTAAGTCTTGCTGGGTACATTTGTACTCATGTTTGCCTATTTTATGTTTTGTAGAGAGACGCCAGTCTTGCTAGTAGTTCTATGTGGACTTCGATGTTTAGCTTGATACCTCAGCTACGATCTTGTGCCCTCGGCAAGATCTAGTAGATAGTCAGGCTTCTCAGCCTTTTTCATTTGTAGATGTCTATACTCAGACATGTTAAGCTTCTGCATGTGCTTGTTGTTTGTATGCTCTGTATGTTGGGGTCATGAGACCCATGTTTGTAATATTTGGCTCCTCGGAGCCTATTGAATAAATACTTGAGTCGTAGAGTTATGTTGTGATGCCATGTTGTATTGACACATATCGAGCATATTGTGTGTATGATTGAAATGCTTGGTATGTGTGGGATCCGACAACCTAGTTGTTTATCCTTGGTAGCCTCTCTTATGGGGAAATGTAGTCTAGCGCTTCCATGAGCCATAGTAGTCCGCTACAGCCCGGTTCACCAGAGTCCTGCTAGCCCAGCACTACTGCTCGGGAACACTTGACTGGCCGGCATGTGATTCACTTTGTTCCTGTGTATGTCCCTTCAGGGAAATGCCACGCGGTGACATCCGGAGTCCTGCCTAGCCTACTACAACCCGGTTCACTGGAGTCCTATTAGCCCAGTGCTACAGCCCGGATTCGCATGCTGCTGACCGACATGCTCCATGTTGATTCATGTATGCATTTCCCCGTAAGTTAGTGCCACTTTCGGTTCATGACTAGTCATGTCGGCCCGGGTTCTTTGTCATATGGATGCTAGTGACACTATCATATACGTGAGCCAAAAGGCCCAAACAGTCCCGGGCCAGGTAAGGTGGCACCCGTGGGAATACCGTGCGTGAGGACGCAAAGTGATATGATGTGTTACATGCTAGATCAGTGTGACTTAGGATCGGGGTCCTGACAGCTTTGGTATCAGAGCCTGATGGCCTGTAGGATTACCAATCCAAACTGGTCGAAGTTGAGTCTAGAAATGCTTTAGTTATATAAGGGAATTGATTGTGGAAGGGAACGTAAGGCTCTTTTTACTCCTTTACCTTATGCCCTTCGGATCTGAGTCAACCTCTTCTTTTCTACGGGGTTAAGAAACTAGGCCTTCTCATCTATCTATCAGGATGATGTTTTACTAATCCATAGACTTATAGGATTGATGGATTCATGTCGCAGTTCAGTTTCCAATACTTTCGTGTGTTCATAGTTGGTCTCGGAACCTTGATATTGTGATGTTGAGTGGTTATGCCACCATTTTGTAGGATGTCTCAAATCTTTTTGAGCATTTACAGCTGTTATGTTGTCCGAGTCCTCCCACGTTACTAAATTGTCTGATGCATTTGCAAATCCTTTCTTTTCGTTCTCGATATCCTTTTGGTCAGAATAAGCACACTAACCGGTGCGTTGAGGTACTCTATTGCCTCGATATATATGTTGGGGCTATTATTATGACCCTAGGTGTTTTAGGGAGTCACCTAGTAATCTAGCCATGTTTTATGTTTCTGATGTGATGATTCTGGCCACCATCCTCGAAAGCATCTCGTGATGCCATTTAGTTAGTAGGCCTTCTATTTCTGGGTTTTTAACCCGAGATTCACCCTACTTACTTCATGTTGATAGTGTTTGCTCGTTCCTTTAGGTTATTAGTAACCTTTGCATTAGTCCTCGAGGTCTGTGGTATTTCCTTCTTCCAAATAATATGAACCACTTATGTCAGAAGTTTGTCGGATCAAAAGATCACAATCAGAGTACTCTTGAGGAGTTCTCCATTCATAATTGTGATTCTGCCAGTTCTACCTTTCCGCATGGGTTATCTGGAAGAAACCTGTTGAACTTGGTTCGACATATTAATATATGCATCTACAACTCACAAAGATAGATGTCCCTTTTCATTTGTAATCTGACCATCGTCTATTAATTGATAGTCAGGAGTAATTGTGCATCCGTGTTACCGATGCTTATTATTCTTGTGGTCCGTCAAGCCATTCTATTTCAGAATGACTAGGAGAAACAAGCTTTAGTACCTCATCCATATCTAGGGTTGGATCAAAGTAGTCGTATTTATCAGACCAAAATGCCAATCCAACTTTTGATTTTGTTCTACCCTGAAGTATTGCCCTCTTTATGTCAGGAATATCATAGTAATTGCACAACCTCCTATGAACTCTTGATACAGTGATACTTCTCGCCAACATTATTCATTCCTCGGTTCCGTGTTGTTGTAACCGGAATGCCGACAAGTAAACTGTGATGTGTGAAATCAATACTCCTAGCAACCTCGTTTCTTGGTAGCTAATGGACAATAAACTCATTCTTAGCGTGTTGGTTATTGTTTTATCATTCTAAGATTGATCGTGCTTCCTAGTCAATATTTCTGGTGCACCCTTCGATCAATGAGTTAGGATTGTGTAATCCATCACTCTCCTAATCACATCGTCTTGCCCTGAAAAGCAAGATTGTTCTCGATCTTAATAACATGTCGGTGGATCGTGGTTTTCCAAATATCTTCTTGGAAGTACCACCAGGTTGTCCCCTGACCGATATGTTGAATTTGTGATCAAGTTGGTTTTCCAAAAAACCACTCTTTCTCCAAGAATCTGTGTTGCATACCCCTGAGCTAGTTGGTTAAGCCAAACAACAACTTGGGGAGTTGGAAGATAAAAGTGTGTCTGACTTAGTTCATGTTAGGGGATATCTTTGTGTGTGTGTGTTGAAGAAAGATAATATCTTCATCGATTGGTCCTTGCGATTAGTTGTTGGACCTACTATTGTATCAAAACTTTGATTTGAGTATGGGCTATCATCAAGTCAAATCAGAACCAACGATGTTCATAACGTTGTCTTACTTGTGGTTGATCCATCGATCATACACCATTATATCTTTTGGGTCTGACCAATGCTATCACTTGTTCACATAATTATGGAATTCCATCTCCATGGAAACTTGGATGAATTGTTGTTGAGCCCATCAACAGCATCTTATCTTCTCCATGATTCATGTCGAACATCAAGCTAGTGTTGGAAACTTATGTAAGCATTTCTTCGTGTTTCGTTCATGAAGCATATGTTTGGATGAAAGAAATGACTACCTTTGATTCACGTGCATTTGGTGAAAGTTGCCGCCGTGAATTCGAGAAAGTTAGTTTTGCTTCCTCTAGAATCATCCCAAGTCATTCATGCACATGTGCGAAGTATTCTATGGTTTGGAGACTTGCAACCTTCATTCTATATGTATCCCTAGCACTCGAAGCCACTGATTGATTTGTTCAAGGATAAGAAGTTTTAATGCTATTCCCGAAGGGCCCAGACGGACATGCACAAGACTTCGTTATTTGAATGATGGTTTCTAATCAGAACTCGGTAGTGTTTTATTGTAAGACTACTATGTGGTCATACTTGTCTGGGACAGCTTGTTCACATGTTGTAGCAGAACTAGCTCATGTTTTGGAGCTTGCTATCATAGTTCATCTCCCGAGAATCTCGCAACGTCATCTCGTCGATTTGGTTGCAAACTTTCATTTTCTTTCTAGACTCGATGAGTCTGGAATATCCTGACACCAACCAGATCTGAATCTCAGGCGGTTGTGACGGTTGGAACGTTTCCCGAGAGCTATAATATTGGTCTCTTTGTAACCGGTAGAGTGGATGTCATGGCCAACACACCCAATCGGAAGAGCTATTATTGTAGTATCTTGCTTGAAGAAGTTGGCCACCTCCCCATAAGGATTTCATAGGATTTACTCCCTAGCTGTTCCTTATGAGTTCTTGTGCTCCCGAAGTCCGACCTTCTACCTGATGTTCTAGATACCAAACCATATCAATATATGGGTTACGTAGCACATCAAGGAGAACATTAGAAGCAGAGTGCTAAATGTCTCTCGGTCAATCATTAGATTTTGTTTCCTTGGCCTCGCTAATGAGAAATCTGAGAAGGTGTTATCTCCCTTTGCATCTGCATCCTCCATCACTATTCATCATGGTACTATGTTGTGTTTCCAGGATCCTTGACATGAATATTGGTAAAACCTTGATGAATATGTAAATGCTCAAGTTCTTGAGAGCACGCGCAACCACTAGGATTATCATCGGCATTAATTGGGATCTGCTCTCAGTTTCTTCGATTATGCCATAACCTTTCTAACAGTGGAATCACTCTCTACTGTTGAGTTTCTCCCCAGTTACTAGAATCATTCCCATCATTCACATTTTTTCCTAGCTTGCACCGCCATTGTGCCATTCAACCTTGGACTACCCTTCTCGGTAATTTCTGGTCAGGATCACCTTCAAAAGTGGTCCTACCATGGGTCCCATCCAATTCCGATGATAAGAAAAATCATCCATCGCGTTGTCTTCAACAAGGTAGTCCACATCATCCATTCAAACCCAGATATGCCATTCCTTTGAACTCCGCCAAACGATTGATTGCGATTGCCTTAGGCTGGTATAAAGAGTTTCAATGATCTAGGCATCAAACGAAATTATTTTTGCCATCTAAGGGAATAACTCTACGAGTCACCTTCCCCAAGGTGCCCCATTGTGGAATCATGGTAGTTAACTCCTCGCTACGTCGTGATCGAGCGTGGATTTGTTGCCTACCTAGTGGACCTTCGTCATCTGTTACACCCCATCCCCCCGAATGTATGTTTCGTGTCTCAGCTCAAGAGATGTTTTATATCTCACCCTAAGAGTTGATCTTGAGTTGCCCGATCTTCGAGAAGATAGATTCCGATAGAGTTCCTGTCCGTCGTCATCGTGTTGGATGAAGATCTTGAAAGGAAAGACGCCAAGATCGATCTGAAGCAATGGATCATGAAGATCATGTTAGCTTGTACCCCCTCTGTCTTCTTACCTCACGTCTTGAATCTTGATACGTCTTCGTCGTATCTACTTTTCCAAACACTTTTGCCCTTGTTTTGGACTCTAACTTGTATGATTTGAATGGAACTAACCCAGACTGACGTTGTTTTCAGCAGAATTGCCATGATGTTGTTTTCTGTGCAGAAGACAAAAGTTCTCGGAATGACCTGAAACTCCACGGGATATCTTACAATAAATAATAAAAAATCCTCGCCAAAGATGAAGACCAGGGGGCCCACACCCTGTCCACGAGGGTGGGGGGCGCCCCCCTAGGGCGCGCCCCCTACCTCGTGGGCCCCCTGGAGACCTCCCGACTCCAACTCCAACTCTATATATCTGCTTTCGGGGAGAAAAAATAAGAGAGAAGAAATCATCGTGTTTTATGATACGGAGCCGCCGCCAAGCCCTAAAACCTCTCGGGAGGGCTGATCTGGAGTCCGTTCGGGGCTCCGGAGAGGGGGATTCGTCGCCGTCGTCATCATCAACCATCCTCCATCACCAATTTCATCATGCTCACTGCCGTGCGTGAGTAATTCCATCATAGGCTTGCTGGACGGTGATGGGTTGGATGAGATTTACCATGTAATTGAGTTAGTTTTGTTAGGGTTTGATCCCTAGTATCCATTATGTTCTGAGATTGATGTTGCTATGACTTTGCTATGCTTAATTCTTGTCACTAGGGCCCGAGTGCCATGATTTCAGATCTGAACCTATTATGTTTTCATCAATATATGAGAGTTCTTGATCCAATCTTGCAAGTCTATAGTCACCTATTATGTGTTATGATCCGTTAACCCCGAAGTGACAATAATTGGGATACTTACCAGTGATGACCGTAGTTTGAGGAGTTCATGTATTCACTATGGGCTAATGCTTTGTTTCAGTTCTCTATTAAAAGGAGGCCTTAATATCCCTTAGTTTCCATTTGGACCCCGCTGCCACGAGAGGGTTGGACAAAAGATGTCATGCAAGTTCTTATCCATAAGAACGTATGACTATATTCGGAATACATGCCTACATTACATTGATGAATTGGAGCTAGTTCTGTGTCACCCTATGTTATGACTGTTACATGATGAACCACATCCGGCATAATTATCCATCACTGATCTGATGCCTATGAGCTTTCCATATACTGGTTTACGCTTATTTACTTTCCCGTTGATATTGTTACAATCACTACAAAATACCAAAAACATTATTTTGCTTTCGTTACTCTTTTGTTACCGTTACCACCACTATCATATTACTTTGCTACTAAACACTTTGCTGCCGATACTAAGTTTCCAGGTGTGGTTGATTTGACAACTCAGCTGCTAATACTTGAGAATATTCTTTGTCTCCCCTTGTGTCTAATCAATAAATTTGGGTTGAATACTCTACCCTCGAAAGCTGTTGTGATCCCCTATACTTGTGGGTTATCAAGACTAATTTCTGGCGCCGTTGCCGGGGAGCATAGCTCTATTCTTTGAGTCACTTGGGATTTATATCTGCTGGACACTATGAAGAATTTGAAAGACGCTAAGACAACAATTTATCCCTCAACTACGAGGGGAGGTAAGGAACTGCCATCTAGCTCTGCACTTGATTCACCTTCTGTTATGAGTAAGCTTGCGACACCTAAACCTGCTTCAGCTATTTGTTCTGATATGTCACATGTTATTGATGATGCTACTTCTGCTATGCATGATACTTATGATGAAACTACTTCTATGCTTGATACTACTGTGCCACTTGGTGATTTTCTCGAGGAACGACTTGCTAGGGCTAGAGAGATCGAAAATATTGAATCTGATTATGATGATGAAAGTGATGATGAAGAATCACTTGTTATTCCCGAGGGTTATTTATTTGATCAAGAAGCTTCTTTAGCTATTTTAGCTTGCAAAGATAGATATGAACTCAAAAGGTTATTAGCTAAATGGAATAAGCAATCTCTAAATGCTAGGATGAAACCTGACCCTGCTTTTGCTACTTCACCTATCTGTGTTACTGATAAGGATTATGAATTCTCTGTTGATCCTGACATAATTACTTTAGTTGAATCTGATCCTTTTCATGGCTATGAATCTAAAACTGTTGTGGCACATCTTACTAAATTAAATGATATAGCCACCCTGTTCACTAATGATGAGAGATCTCGCTACTTTTATATCCTCAAAATATTTCCATTCTCATTAAAGGGTGATGCTAAAATATGGTTTAATTCTCTTGATCCTGGTTGTGTATGTAGTCCCCAGGATATGATCTATTACTTCTCTGCTAAATATTTCCCTGCTCATAAGAAACAAGCTGCTTTAAAGGAAATATACAACTTTGTGCAAATTAAAGAAGAGAGTCTCCCACAAGCTTGGGGGGAGGCTTCTCAAGTTACTTAATGCTTTGCCTGATCATCCTCTTAAGAAAAATGAAATACTTGATATCTTTTATAATGGACTAACTGATGCTTCCAGAGATTACCTGGATAGTTGTGCTGGTTCTCTTTTCAGGGAAAGAACACTGGATGAAGCTGAAATCTTATTGAATAATATGTTGACAAATGAAAATAATTGGGCACCTCCTGAGCTAGCTCCTAAGCCAGTTCCTGCTCCAATTAATGAGCCTATTCCTAAACCAACTCCGAAGAAGAGAGGTATTCTATTTCTCAGTCCTGAAGATATGCAAGAGGCAAAGAAATCTATGAAAGAAAAAGGTGTTAAAGCTGAAGATGTTAAGAATTTACCTCCTATTGAAGAACATGGTCTTAATTTACCGCCTACTGAAGAAACATATGATTTTAATCCTTTATTTATTGAAGAACCTCCTGACCCCGATAACCCGACACAGGTAGTAAAGGTAAATTCTCTCTATAGATATGATAAAGCTGTAATCCCGTTTACTAAGTTTTCTAGCCCATGCTTAGATGAGTTTGATAAATTTATGGCTAAGCAAGAAGACTTTAATGCTTATTTTGGTAGACAATTAAAATACAATTCAAATATGCTTGGACACTTGGGTGATTATATGGCTAATGTCAAAGGTGAAGTTAAACTTATTAGTAAACATGCTTCCATGGTTACCACTCAAGTAGAACAAGTACTTAAAGCTCAAAAGGAATTGCTCAATGAATTGAATAGTAAGAACAATGATAATGCTGTTAGAGTTATGACTAGAGGTGGTAGAATGACCCAGGAACCTTTGTATCCTGAAGGCCATCCTAAGAGAATTGAGCAAGATTCTCAGAGAAATAATATTGATGCACCTAGTTTTTCCAAAAGGAAGAAAAAGAAAAATGATAGAACTGTGCAAACTTCTAGTGATCCTATTACTAAAACACCTGAGAATCCAAATGATATTTCTATTTCTGATGTTGAAACTCAACCTGGTAATGAAACTGAAACTAGTGATAATGTTAATAATAATGTTCATGATGATGCTCAACCTAGTAATGATAATGATATAGAAATTGAACCCACTGTTGATCTTGATAACCCACAATCAAAGAATCAACGTTATGATAAGAAAGACTTTGTTGCTAGGAAACATGGTAAAGAAAGAGAGCCTTGGGTTCAGAAACCCATGCCTTTTCCTCCCAAACCATCCAAGAAAAATGATGATGAGGATTTTGAGCGCTTTGTTGAAATGATTAGACCTATCTTTTTGCGTATGCGATTGACTGATATGCTCAAAATGAATCCTTATGCTAAGTACATGAAAGATATTGTTACAAATAAAAGAAAGATACCAGAAGCTGAAATTTCCACCATGCTTGCTAATTATACTTTTAAGGGTGGAATACCAAAGAAACTTGGATATCCAGGAGTACCCACTATACCATGCTCCATTAAAAGAAACTATGTTAAAACTGCTTTATGTGATCTTGGAGCCGGTGTTAGTGTTATGCCTCTCTCTTTATATCGTAGACTTGACTTGAATAAGTTGACACCAACTGAAATATCTTTGCAAATGGCTGATAAATCAACTGCTATACCTGTCGGCATTTGTGAGGATGTAAGTGAAGCACTAGAGCAAAACTATAAAGCTCAAAAGATATAAGTGAAGCACTAGAGCAAAACTATAAAGCTCAAAAGATATAAGTGAAGCACATAGAGTATTCTATTAAATTCCAAATTATGTATGGCTCTCTCAAAAGGTGTGTACAGCAAGGATGATTGTGGTAGACTAACAAGCAAAGACTCAAATCATAAAAGACGCTCCAAGCAAAACACATATCATGTGGTGAATAAAAATATAGCTCCAAGTAAAGTTACCGATAGAAGTAGACGAAAGAGGGGATGCCTACCGGGGCATCCACAAGCTTTGACTTCTTGGTGTCCTTGGATTATCTTGGGGGTTTCATGGGCATACCCAAGCTTAGGCTCTTTCCACTCCTTGTTCCATAATCCATCAAATCTTTACCCAAAACTTGAAAACTTCAAAACATAAAACTTAAAGTAGAAAATCTCGTGAGCTCCGTTAGCGAAACAAAATAAAAGATTACTTCAAGGTACTGTAATGAACTCATTATTTATTTATATTGGTGTTAACCTACTGTATTCCAACTTCTCTATGGTTTATAAACTATTTTACTAGCCATAGATTCATCAAAATAAGCAAACAACACACGAAAAACAGAATCTGTCAAAAACAGAACAGTCTGTAGTAATCTGTATCTAGAGCGAGATCTGGAACCCCAAAAATTCTAAAATAAATTTCTGGACGTGTGGAATTTATCTATTAATCATCTGAAAAAAGAATTAACTAAATAGCACTTTCCAAATAAAAATGAAATCAGTTCTCGGGAGCGCTAAAGTTTCTGTTTTTTACAGCAAGTTCAACAAGACTTTCCCCAAGTCTTCCCAACGGTTCTACTTGGCACAAACACTAATTAAACACAAAAAACACTACCAAAACAGAGGCTAGATAAATTATTTATTACAGGACCAAAAAGAAAGGAATAAAAATAAAATTGGGTTGCCTCCCAACAAGCGCTATCGTTTAACACCCCTAGCTAGGCATAACAAGCAAGAATAGATCTAGGTATTACCATCTTTGGTAGGAAATCCATAAGTGGATCTCATGATAGATTCATATGGAAATTTTATTTTCTTTCTAGGGAAGTGTTCCATGCCCTTTTTTAATGGAAATTGAAATCTAATATTCCCTTCCTTCATATCAATAATTGCACCAACCGTTCTAAGGAAAGGTCTACCGAGAATAATAGGGCAAGAAGGATTGCAATCTATATCAAGAACGATAAAATCTACGGGCACATAATTCCTATTTGCAAAAATAATAACATAATTCATTCTTCCCATAGGTTTCTTAATAGTGGAATCCGCAAGATGCAAGTTTAGAGAGCAATCATCAAAATCACAGAAATCTAGCAAATCACACAAAGTTTTAGGAATAGTAGAGACACTAGCACCCAAATCACACAAAACATAAAACTCATAATCTTTAATTTTAATTTTAATAGTTGGTTCCCACTCATCATAAAGTTTTCTAGGGATAGAAACTTTCAACTCAAGTTTTTCTTCATAACATTGCATCAAGGCATCAACGATATGTTCGGTAAAGGCTTTATTTTGACTATAAGCATGAGGAGAATTTAGCACGGATTGCAACAAGGAAATACAATCAATTAAAGAGCAATTTTCATAATTAAATTCCTTGAAATCCAATATAGTGGGTTTAGCAACATCTAGAGTTTTATTTCTTTCAATCCCACTTTTATCAATTTCATCATCAAGATCTAAATACTCCGAATTTTTAGAACGCCTTTTAGGTAAGGGTGGATTATATTCAGTTTCATCAAGATTCATATGGCAAAACAAAGATTTAATAGGAGCTCATCAATAACTTTTAGATCTTCATCTTGATTTTCATAGGAATTGGAAGAACACGCTTTAATAAAGGCATATTTCATAGCACGCGTCCTAGCGGTTCTTTCCTTGCACTCATCAATGGAAATTCTCATGGCTTTGAGAGACTCATTGATATCATGCTTAGGAGGAGTAGATCTAAGCTTTAAAGAATCAACCTCAAGAGAAATTCTATCAACGTTCCTAGCCAAATCATCAACTTTAAGCAATTTCTCTTCAAGCAAAGTATTAAAATTCTTTTGTGAATTCAAAAACTCTTTAACACTGCTCTCAAATTCAGAGGGCATTTTATTAAAATTTCCATAAGAGTTGTTGTAGGAATTTCCATAACTATTAGAAGGATTACTAGGATAAGGCCTAGGATTAAAATTCCCTCTATACGCGTTGTTACCAAAATTATTCCTACCAAAAAATTCACATCCATAGATTCATTATTATTCTCAATCAAAGTAGACAAAGGAATATCATTAGGATCAGAAGAAACACTCTTAGTAGCAAATAATTTCATAAGTTCATCCATCTTTCCACTCAAAACATTAATTTCTTCTATCGCATGCACTTTTTTATTAGTAGATCTTTCAGTGTGCCATTGAGAATAATTAACCATAATATTATCTAGGAGTTTAGTAGCATCTCCTAAAGTGATTTATTTAAAAGTGCCTCCCGTGGCCGAATCTAAAAGATTTCTAGAAGCAAAATTCAATCCGGCATAAAAATTTCGTATAATCATCCACAAATTCAAACCATGAGTCGGGCAATTACTTGTCTTAATTTCATTCTCTCCCAAGCTTGTGCAACATGTTCATGATCAAGTTGCTTAAAATTCATAATATCATTTCTAAGAGAGATGATCTTAGCGGGAGGAAAATACTTAGAGATAAAAGCATCTTTGCACTTGTTCCATGAATGAATACTATTTTTAGGCAAAGATGAAAACCAAGCTTTAGCACGATCTCTAAGCGAAAAAGGAAATAACTTCAATTTAACAATATCATTATCGACATCTTTCTTCTTTTGCATGTCACACAAATCAACGAAGCTATTAAGATGGGTTGCGGCATATTCACTAGGAAGGCCGGAAAACGGATCTTTCATGACAAGATTCAGCAAAGCAACATTAATTTCACAAGATTTAGCATTGGTAAGTGGAGCTATTGGAGTGCTAATAAAATCATTGTTGTTGGTATTGGTGAAGTCACACAATTTAGTATTATCTTGAGCCATCGCGACAAACAAGCAATCCAACACACGAGCAAACAAAAAGAAAACGGACAAAAAGAGGCAAATAGAGAGGGAGGATAGAAAGAGAGAGAGGGCGGATAAAACGACAAGGGTGAAGTGGGGGAGAGGAAAACGAGAGGCAAATGGCAAATAATGTAATGCAAGAGATAGGGATTGTGATGGGTACTTGGTATGTTGACTTTTGCGCAGACTCCCCGGCAACAGCGCCAGAAATGGCTCGTTGTCGGGAGTCAAATCTTGACTTGCGCGAACCTCCCCGGCAACGGCGCTAGAAATTATTCTTGCTACCTCTTGAGCACTGTGTTGGATTTCCCCGAAGAGGAGAGGATGATGTAGCAAAGTAGCATAAGTATTTTCCTCAGTTTTTGAGAACCAAGGTATCAATCCAGTAGGAGGCTACGCTCGAGTCCCTTGTACCTACACAAAAACAATAGCTCAACGCAACCAACACACTTAGGGGTTGTCAATCCCTTCACGGTCACTTATGAAAGTGAGATCTGATAGAGATGATAAATAATATTTTTGGTATTTTTGGTATAGAGATACAAAGTGAAAAGGCAAAGGCAAAGTAAAGCAAAGCAATAATAAAGTGATGGAGATTGATATGATGAGAAAGAGACCCGGGGGCCATAGGTTTCACTAGTGGCTTCTCTCAAGAGCATAAGTATTCTACGGTGGGTGAACAAATTACTGTTGAGAAATTGACAGAATTGAGCATAGTTATGAGAATATCTAGGTATGACCATGTATATAGGCATCACGTCCGAGACAAGTAGATTGACTCCTGCCTGCATCTACTACTATTACTCCACTCATCGACTGCTATCCAGCTTGCATCTAGAGTATTAAGTTAAAAACAGAGTAACGCCTTAAGCAAGATGACATGATGTAGAGGGATAGTTTCATGCAATATTATAAAAACCCCATCTTGTTATCCTCGATGGCAACAATACAATACGTGCCTTGCTGCCCCTTCTGTCACTGGGAAAGGACACCGCAAGATTGAACCCAAAGCTAAGCACTTCTCACATGGCAAGAACAACCAATCTAGTAGGCCAAACCAAACTGATAATTCGAAGAGACTTGCAAAGATAACAAATCATACATAAAAGAATTCAGAGAAGATTCAAATATTATTCATAGATATACTTGATCATAAACCCACAATTCATCGGTATCAACAAACACACCACAAAAAGAAGATTACATCGAATAGATCTCCACAAGAGAGGGGGAGAACATTGTATTAAGATCCAAAAAGAGAGAAGAAGCCATCTAGCTACTAACTATGGACCCGTAGGTCTGAGGTGAACTACTCACACTTCATCGGAGAGGCTTGGATGATGATGTAGAAGCCCTCCGTGATCGATTCCCCTTCCGGTAGAGCTCCGGAACAGGCCCCAAGATGGGATCTCGTGGATACAGAAAGTTGCGGCGGTGGAATTAGGTTTTTGGCTCCGTCTTTGATCGTTTGGGGGTACGTAGGTATATATAGGAGGAAGGAGTACATCGGTGGAGCTTCGAGGGGCTCATGAGGCAGGGGGTGCGTCCTCCACCCTCATGACTACCTCGTGGGTTTCTTGACGGAGGGTCCAAGTATCCTGGATCTTATCTGATGAGAAAATCACGTTCCTGAAGGTTTCATTTCGTTTGGACTCCGTTTGATATTCTGTTTCTCCGAAACACTGAAATAGGCAAAAAAACAGCAATTCTGGGCTGGGCCTCCAGTTAATAGGTTAGTCCCAAAAATAATATAAAAGTGGGAAATAAAGCCCAATATAGTCCAAAACAGTAGGTAATATAGCATGGAGCAATCAAAAATTATAGATACGTTGGAGACGTGTCAATCCCCAATCTGTCGCTCTTCTTGCCATCTTTGCCTTTGTTTGTGAGGCCATGGTGGGCATCGCCCCCTCCGTGGCCCTTCTACGCCATTTCTTCTTGCTGCACCTGACCGACCCCTGGCAATGCACGGGGTGCCTGAGCTTCCAGGTTGTGGCGGTGACGGCCGGCTCGGGGATTGACTTTGAACTCCTGCCATCCGCAAGCGGGTTCTCGACGCGGTGGGTGTATGTGGATGTCAGAGTTCTCAGCCCTTTGCTCTTGCATCCGTCTGCGCTTGCCGTCCCCAGCTCCGACTGGGCTCACGAGAGGCTTACGAGCCCCCGCCTCGCCTTCGTCTGGCTCCGGCTGAAGAGGTTGAAAGATCTTGGCTTGACCGCGCCCATTCCAATGCCATTCCCAGCCGATGTGGGCCCTATCTATCGGCCAGGATTCCATGAGGCTTCAGGAGTCAGGGCTTCCGCTCGAGGCACGAAGAACGGTGCTTGAGGTCCTGGCGGGCGACCCCTCGCCAACCGACATGCCACCAGAGGGCTGTCTCTTGTACTGTTGCTCAAATTGGGTGGAGTTCATGGGGCAGATGCCCCCCTTTAATGAATGGGGGTTGCATCCGGTCGGCCTTGAGGGGTCCCGCGAGAACCCCGTCACCGTGGTTCCCCTCCTTGTCGCCGGCACTGAACTTGCCCCAAGAGTGGACGCAGGGGGGCAAGCACCATCGGAGGCCGGAGGCGCGCGTGCCGAGGTTTCAACACCGCCCACGGTTCCTGAGGGCCATCTTCGGGAGCCCATGACTCCCGCTCTGGGGTGGCAGTTGAGGGGCGATGCAGTCCGCTGCTCCTAAGGTCGAAGCTCTCGAGGCCTCAGGAGGTCATCGCATGGCGGAAACCGATGGCTCTCCCTGGCTTGGCACTACTGGTCGCCTCCTCGAGCGCTTTACCAGCCATGCCCTGTGCTGGTCCAGCGCTTCGGCCGGCTCCATGTAGACTTCGATGCGCTCCACAAAAGGAAGGGGTCCCCAAGCTGCAGCAGCGGCGCCTTTCGGTCGTTGAAACAGAGGAAGTACATCGCCATAGATGAATAAGTACCATATCTTCAGGATCCCATCTGCTAAGACCGCCAAGCCCCCCGGGAAGCAACCTCCTCCTACCTCGAATCTCCCGCTAGTCTTGAGCGTCCCAGGCCAGCATGCTGCCCCCGGCGCAAGGTCGGCTGGAGAGGTAGACGCGCTAGCTTGGCGCCTCGAGCCCGCTCTCCTGCCGTCTCTTCTTCATGGCCTCCTTAGCGATGCGATGAGTGTGCCAAGGGATCCTCATATGGTTGTAGACGGTTGTCAGGTGGCTTCGGTCTTGGTTCCTTCTTCAAGTAGCGAGCCTCAACCCAACCGGGCTCCTGCCGAAGCCCAGTCGGTGACCGGAGGGGCGCCAGCCCCCAGCCCCCTGCAGAAAGGGAGGGAGCCGCTTCGAATCCCGTCGGCGGCCCCCGCTGTGGAGGCCGGAATCGGCCGCGCGCTCAAGTTTGCGCACGAACAGAGTGTCGTCCGCCACGAGCTCTTTCGGGAGGCGATGGGCGCGATGAGCCGGCTTGGCGGAGAGCTCGCAGATGTAGACGCGCGCCTCGAGACCGAGGGTCTTCGGCTGATGGAGGAGTGGCACAAACTAAAGGTGGCCATCATCCTCGGGCACCACCAACGCGAGCTTGATAACGCGAAAGCCGAGGCATCTCTTGCGACCTCGCGCGAGGCTTGCGCTCGAGCCTTGGAAGAAGCCCAGGAAGCTGATCGTCGTTGCGAGATCGCAGAGAAACATGCGTGGGAGCTCCAATCCTGGAGTGCCTCCCTGGAGCAACAAGTGGAGGCGCACAAGGCCGCCCTAGCTTCGATGTAGGGGACGCGTGCCGAGGAGGAAGAGATCCTGAGGCGCGAGGAAGCGCTAGCGCTGGAAGCCGCGGAGCGCAGCCTTGAGCTTGAGCGGTTGGAGACGAGGGAGCGCCAAGTTGCCCAAGCTGAGGATGCTGTCGGCGCGCGCGAGGCCAAGGCCTAGGAGGAGGTCGATCACCGGGTGGCCGAGGCTCGCGCGGATCTTGTGGGCAGGTACGACCTGAAGCTAAAGCTTGTGGAAGTCGAAGCTGTGGGCAGGACTACTGCCCTCAAGTCAGGGTTGGCTGAGCCGAGGCAGCGCGAGGAAGCCGCCGCAGCCGCCCTAGTCTCAGTGCAAGCTGAGCTGGCTTCCGCCCGTGCCGAGCTGCTTTCTCTTTAGCAGCGGGTCGCCAGAGCCGAGTCCTCCGCGCAGCAGGGCACGGAGGAAGCGCTCCGGCGGAGGACGCTGGAGCGCAAGCATGCCCCCATGCTCCAAAGCCTCAGGATCAGAGCCAACGCGGCGCTGGGCGCCATCTGCGACTAAGATGCCCCTCATCCCCACTTGAACGATTATGCCAGTCACCTCCTCTTCTTCACCGACGTGGCGACACGCCTTGAGAATCGTTCTGAGAGGGCTCGCGAGCTTGTTGAAGAGAGGAGTCGTGGCCTGCTCAGGCGTGCATTCTCCCGCGTCTTCAGCCACCTCCAGAACACTTACCCCAACTTCGATTTTGACGCTGCCATTGCCCCTGTGACTGAGGCCAGCCGGTGCGACCTGGCGCGCTGGGTAGAAGACAATGTGGATGCTCTAGTCAGGGCCTTCTCTTCCGAGGACGACACGGTGGTGGTCGCGGCGGATGAAGGTGATGTGGTCGACGATGGTGTGGGTGACGCCGACAATGGTGACGGTAATGACAGCGACGGGGATGGTGATGCCAGTGATGGCGACGACGATGCCAGCGACGCGTCTGAGGGCGACTCGGAGGACGCGGTGAGCGCTATGTCTGATTGAGCCCGTGCTTCCTTATCGCTGACCCTGCATGTGAAAACTCGGGCACGGCCCTGAAAGTTTTAAGAGCATTTTGGGAGGGGGAGCCCCTCATGTAAATAGATTACTGCCTCTATTCCTTAGGCCAAACTGAAGATGTGCTTTTATGAGCCCGCGAGTTCCGCCACGAGCTTACTGCTGCAGTTTACCTTAGTCAGGGCCGGTTCCTGGCCGGCTCATGAGGTCATGAGCTTCTGAGGGGCATGCTGATCCATCCAAGAAGGCCTCATGAGAAGCAAGCGCCAGCCAAGGAACGACGTGCGCGCAGCGCGCGTGCGCCGCGCCCAGCCCCCGCTCACGAGGAGCTCGTGAGAGGGGAGGCAGCAGGTGCGAACTCTGAATCGGGGCAAGGAACCAGATTGCAAGAAATCGCACGAACGAGAAAAGACACCACACCCCACCCCCCGCGCATGCCAATGAAAATTCAACTTCAAATTTAAATCCAAAGCCAGAAAACAGGGCTATAGAAAGAGATTAAAAGCAAATGGTCACGTCCGGCGCCTAGTCTAGTCTTCTTGTCTTCTCAGCAGCATGGAGCTAAGTGATGCCAGTAGGACGTGGGAGGGAGCCCCCGAGGCCCGAGGGCGGCACTCTTGAGACTCCGGGGCATGTACAGCCCCACTCATTATTATGTGAGAGTATCATGAGCGGAGATCTTCACAGGCGCGAGCCTTACATCATATCGCCAGACGAGGGCCCCGCCTTGCACCACCCTCGACCACCATTGGTGCGTTCGGAAGCCAGAACAAAGCCAAGGGGCAAAGGGGACGCTAGCGGCACCCTCGACAACCACGGATCCTCTGCCGGGGGAAGGCTCACCAGCGCCTCCCCGACAGAGGGCCTACCTCTAGGGACGCCCTGCTCCGCGCGATGCGGGGAGGGACCTTGCTCCCGACCCCTCCCTTGCTGCCCCCAGTGCGCTCCTCCTGGCGGAAGGGAGGTTGTTGAGCTGGGGCCGCCGTCCGCCGTTTCGACCAGATCCTCCTGCGACCCATGGTTAGCTTAAGCTTGCTCCTGAGAGATTAGTGGTACTCTATAGCTGTTGTCGCCGACATGGTTGGCGAGGGACCCGGAGGGCTCCTAGAAGGCCTCAGCTTCCAGCGCCTCCTCCTCCCAGCCCGGCTCGAGGAACGAGCCGGGGTCGTCTTCCAGCGCATACTCCTGGTCCATCATGCGGGGCACGTAGGCCTCCGAGGCTGCCGCCCCGAAAACCTCGCCGAAGTGCCCCACGCTCCACATTGCCAGGCCCAGCGTGTCGCCCTAAGGATGGTAGGGAGGCACTCCGCTGAGGCCGCGGGTGGCAATGCTCGTGCCCGCACCCATCGGAGATGGCGCAGGTGCGATTAGGCGCCCGGTGCTACTGGTCGGGACGGTGTCGATGAAGCCTCCTGGCGCACCTGGGGGCACGCGGGCGCGGCGAGGCCCGCCATGCGATCCAGGCGTGGCCTGAGGCGTAAGCAGGGAGCAGAAGGGCGGTGCTCCCGAGGTCGCGGCATCGAGTAGCTCGGCGACGTGCTCCAGCAATGCATCCTGGCCCCTCTCCATCAGCCGGCATCGCAGCAGCTCCCGAGCCACCATGAGGTGGACCTCATGTTTGCTTTATCCCGTCGGGTGTGTGGCGCCGTGGCCGCAGCGTGGCTTGAGGCCCTTGCGTCCGCCCACGCTTGTCGTGGAGTGAGGGTGAATGGCGTTTGACCGCACCGCCCGCGCCCCGCAGCCTTTGGCGGTGCTCGTGCCTCCTAGGGCGCAAGGTTGAGGTCTTCTTGGGTGGACGGCGCCGCCCGGGCCGGCCAAGCTGCCCAGCGGTCGGCGTTGGTCCTTGGGTTGCCATACATCGGAACCGTGGAGCGTTGGTGGGTCAATTGGCGTAAGATAAGCTCCGACGCACCCCTACCAGGTGCGCCAAATGTCGGATTTCGGGTTCCGGCAAAACCCTTGAGGTTCGAACACCGGGGTGCGCACAAAGATCTCTCCCCCTCTCTAGCTCGCACACATGATGATCTCACGGCCTAGCTCGACGAACTCAAAGAACAGGAGACACAAGAGTTTATACTGGTTCAGGCCACCGATGTGGTGTAATACCCTACTCCAGTGTGGTGTGGTGGATTGCCTCTTGGGCAGAGGATGAATATTTACAAGGGAAGAACAGCCTCCTGAGGAGAGGTGTTCTTGATCTTGGTGAGCTTGTGTGGATGAGGATGATCTGAGTGATCCGCCCTCCTATGGTGGTGGCTAGTCCTATATAGAGGACTGGGTCCTCTTCCCAAATATTACGCAGGAAGGGATCCCACAACAGCCAATTTGAAGGGGGACAGCTAGTACAAGCTATCCTGACAAAAGTAGTCTCCGCCTGCCAAAGGCTCTCGTGGTGACGCCGTCTTGGGCTCCATGGTGACCTCCGTCCTGCTGTCTCGCTGGTCTTGGTCTTATTGCACCAATATGGAAACCTTTTCATGATGCCTCGGGACTCCACGCATGCGCTTTCCTCTTTAGCACCAAAGAAGAAATGAGGAAACTACGCGCGCTGGTGCCCGCCTGACTCCAGTCGTCATGGCTTGCGTCACACAAACCTCGCGAGGTGTCCCTTGCCTTGATCACTCTGCCCCTCGCGAGCCAGCCTGGTGAGGCCACCCCTGAGGAGGTCTTGCATTGTCCGCCTTGTGAAGCTTGGCCCTCACGAGGGTCTTGAGTGTTTGCTGATGAAGATGGGCCGTACAGGGCCGCTGATGGAGCCACGCTGTGGGCCGCAGGCAGGCAAGTCTGGGGACCCCCATTCCTAGAACTCCGACACTATCTTTGTGTTGACCGTCGCTTCCTGCAGCAACTGGACTCCTACCGAGTCAGCGTCTTCAACCGGCTTCTGGAGAAGCACCAGCAGCTCAAGGAGCAGATCACCGCCAAGGAGGAGGAGCTCCACGCTGCGGCAAGTATTCTTTTGCGTGCTCTCTTTTGTGGGGGCGCGCTAGCGCACCCACTGGGTGTAGCCCCCGAGATTTGGGCCAACTGTGTAGCGGTTGGGTCAAATCTTAAGATGGTACTTCGTTTCCGATTCTTTCTTCTGCAGCCGAGGTGCTGTCTTGGAGCACCCGGCTGATTCAAGCCGGCCTTCATTATGACCGGCTCGTTGCCAACACCGGTTGGCTTGGGGCCGAGGTGGCGAGGGCGAGGGCGGAGGCGATGGGAGCCCGGCGGGCTCTCGATGAAGCCAGCCGGCTGCGGGAGTAGCTAGAGGGCGACAAGGGTTGTCTTGAGGCCGAGGTGGGATGCTGCAAGGCAGAAGCCACCAAGGTTGTGGAGGCGCAGCGGGCCCTTGCCGAGGTGGAACAGCAACGCGGCAAGCTAGCCGACGACAAGGGTTAGCTCCAGGCCGAGGTGGAGCGCCTGAAGGCGCTGGTGGTCGCGGCGGAGCAGACCCGTCAGGGGGAAACCCGTCGCCGCGAGGAGGCCGAGAAGACGACCGAGGCCAAGGACACCAAGCTGAAGGCGGCCCTTGCCAAGGTCGCCGAGATGGAGAAGTCGCTGCAGGAGTGCGACCGCACCCTTGCCTTGGAGCGGCGCGGTACGTTGCTCGAAGCGCAGCACCTGGAAGAATCCTTCTCCATTAAGTGCTTTTCTTGGATTTTGCCGGGCTGGGGTCCCGGCTTCTTGTCCTTGGTAATTTTTTCTGACTTGCACTTTTTCTTGACAGAGGCTTCCTGGAGACGCGCGAGCTAGCGGAGGATGCCGTCCGCTTTCAGCGTGACCCGCAAGGGGTCGTCGGCTCCGGGACTGACCCACAGGTGGCCTGGACCTTCCCGGAGATCGTGACCGCCGTCGAGGCACATTTGCGCATCTTGGGCGATCAGATGGGGTGGCTCTCTTAGGTCGGCGCGGCGATGACAGCGGCCCTCTGGCCGGGTTCCGTTGCACCGAGCAGCTTCACGCGGCTGGCGCGGTGGTTGGAGGCAGGTCGGATCATCTCCATGACTGGCGCGTTTCCGCTGCTCGTGCTGGCACCGAGACGGCACTCAGGTTCGTGATGTCTTGGCATCCGGACCTGTCGCTGGACGCATTGATGGGCCAACGAGCCAACTCGGAGAGCCAGCTGCAGGCGGAGGCCAGCCGGATTGCTGCACAGGCCAGCTACATCGCCGGGTTCGCCTTCCATGACGAGTTCTGGCCGGAGCAGGCGGAAGATGGTGGAGTCGTGCCTGCTGACGACTACGGCCTGCTTTTGGATGACCCGGAGGGAAGCTCCGACGAGACGGATGTCTACTGTGATGCGGACGTGGAGGAGGGAGACACCGGCACCTCGGCGAGCTTAGAGGCCACCGAGGGAGATGCTTGAGGCTGCCTGTTTTTAACTTAGTAAAACATTCTTTTAGGTAGCAGGTCCACCCACCCACTGGGGTTTTCTGGGTGTAATGAATTCTGGCCTTGGGCCTGTTTGAATTTGAACTCGTGATGTATAAATTTCATGGCTGTTTGCGCTCTTGCTTTTTGTCTTTTGATCCATTTTCTTGCGATTTTCCATTCTCGGGCTCCCCCCCCCCCCGCGAGTCTGACGTCCGAGGCTCCGGTCCGTGACAAGGAGTTCGGCCTTTGAGAGGAGCGCGTAGTATTTAGGCTGTCAAAACATTAAACACGAGCAAAAAACCCACTGGGCCGGCTGGCAGCGATCCGGCGAAGCCGATGAGCGAGCAGATGGTCGTGTGGTAATTTTAAAGTGGTGGGGTCGGGTTGATCAACCCGGTGGTATGTATGAATTCCGTGGATGCTCGTGCTTTTGCTCATCGTCTGTTTAGCCGTTTTCTTGCGAATTTCCCCTCTTGGGCTCCCCCCTTCTGACGACCGAGGCTCCGATCCGTGACAAGGAGTTCGTCCTTTGAGAGGAGTGCGCAATACTTAGGTGTTCGAAACGTTTGAGCATGAGCGAAACACCCACTGGGCCGGCTGGCGGCAACCGGTGAAGCCGGTTGGCGAGCAGCCGGTCGTGCTATAACTTAAAGTGGCGTGGCCGGGTTGGGTAACCCGGTGGTCCTTGACTTAGTGTTCGTGGCGTGCTGGTGCTCTGGCCTTGCGCGCTTGCCGGCCGACAGCCGATGCTAGTGCTCTGGCCTTGCGCGCTTGCCGGCCGACAGCCGAAGCCGGTTCTGTGGCTTAAGGCAAAGCGGGAGGCCGCGGCGATCCCAACGCGTCAGGAACCGCTGAGTAAGGCGGCGGGTAGTGACCAAGCCAGCCAGCCCCTGAGCCCCCGGGTCGAGCGAGTAGGACCGGTGGCTGGGTTTGATGAAGAGGTAAATAATGCATAAATGCGGAAGACACAATAGCTTGGTCGGAAAGGGCAGCCCCGAGCGTCGTTCGGGGACCCCCATAGTTTTCATATGATTACAAAAGGCAGTGATATATATACGTGCACACGGCTAACTGTAAAACGGGCAGAGGAGTTCCGTGTTCCACGGCCGGGTTGTTTCTTCACCGGCCATGTCTCTCTTGCACTTGTTTTACTTGCGGGAGTCGATGAGGTAGTAGGCGTTGCAATCGCACAAGGCCTTGCTGATGATGAAGGGGCCCTCCCACGGGGAGGACAACTTGTGCTGGCCGGCCTGCTGCTGGACGAGTCAGAGGAAGAGGTCTTCCTCTAGGACCGCGAGGGGTTTGATCTTCTTGCTGTGGTAGTGTCTCAGGCTTGACTGATAAATGGCTGAGCGACTGAGCGCTAGGAGACATGCTTCTTCGAGCAGGTCGACACCGTCTTCGTGAGCTTCTTTGGCTTTGGTTTCGGTGTACATCATGACGCGAGGCGAGTCGAACTCGAAGTCGGTCGGGATGATGGCTTTCGCTTCGTAGACGAGGAAGAACGGGGTGAACTCGGTCGACCGGTTCGGCGTTTTCAAAGACTCTAGAGGACGGCCGGCAGCTCATCGAGCCAGCTGCCGGGTGAACAGATGAGTGGCTCGACGAGCCACATCTTGATGCCGGATAGGATGAGGCCGTTGGCCCGCTCGACCTGGCCGTTGGACTGTGGGTGTGCAACGGAAGCCAGGTCGAGGCGGATGCTGGAGACAGAGCAGTACTGCGCAAGCGCGCCCTTGGCGAAGTTGGTGCCATTGTCCGTGATGATGCTATTTGGCTTGTCGTAGCGCACCGCGATGTCCTTGACGAATCAGACGGCCGTTGGCCCGTCCAGTTTCTTGATTGGCCTTGCTTCGATCCATTTGGTGAACTTGTCCACCGCCACTAGCAACTACGTCATGCCGCCTCGAGTGGTCTTGCAGGGCCCCACCATGTTGAGTCCCCAGACTGCAAAGGGCCAGGCGATCGGGATGGTCCGGAGTGCCGACGCCGGCTGGTGGCTGCACTTGCTGAAGTGCTGGCATCCCTCACACTTGAGGATGAGCGACTCGGCGTCTTCAAGGGCCGTGGGCCAGTAGAAACCATGGCGGAAAGCCTTGGCCACCAGGGACCGCGAGGCGGCGTGGTGCTCGCACTTGTCCTGGTGTATGTCGAGGAGGATCTCAATGCCCCTGTCTTGCTCGACGCAGCGCTGGAACACGCCGGTGGAGCTGCATTTGAGGAGGTCGTTGTTGATGATGTTGTAGGCGGACGCCCGGTGCTGCACTTGCCGGGCTTCGGTTTCGTCCATGGGGAGGACCTCGTTCTCCAGAAACTCTGAGATGGGCAGGGCCCATGATAGCACCGTCACCACGGCGAAGACGGCCACCATGGCGGGTTCTGGGACGACAGCCCCCGAGCCGGGTTCAGCAGCCCCGGGGTTGGGAACGGCGGCGGCCAGGTCACCGGCTGCAGCCCCCGGGCCAGGTTGAGCAGTCCCCGGGCCGGTTTCGGCAGCCCCTGGGCCGGGTTGAGGCACGGTCGGGGCTTCCGGGACGTAGATGGACTCGGAGTCCGGAGATGGCTTGACGGACGGCTTGTGCAGGTGCTTGAGGGAGACACCGGACGGGATGGATTACCGGGACGAGGTGACCTTGGCGAGCGTGTCAGCCACCTCATTTTACGCACGCATGACGTGGAGGAACTCGCAGCCGCGAAGAATTCGGACAGATTCTGAACGAGGAAGCGGTAGGTCGCCATGTTGGGGTCGCGGGCGTCCCATTCGCCGGAGCACTGCTGCACCACAAGATCTGAGTCGCCATAGCATAGGATGCACCGGGTGCCGAGTTCCATGGAAAGCCATAGGCCATGCACAAGGGCTTCATACTCGGCAACATTTTTGGAGGTGGTCAAGTGGATCTGGAGCGCGTATTTGAGTCGGTCGCCCTTCGGGGAGGATAACACAATGCCGGCCCCTAGGCCGAGACGCATCTTCAAGCCGTCAAAGTGCATGTGCCAGTGCGTTGAATCCGGCGGTTGCAACATGTACTGGGTCTCAGTCCAGTCGACGAGGAAGTCGGCTAGATCTTGGGACTTGATCGTAGTGCGGGGCTCGTAGAGGATGGTGTGGCCGGCTAGCTCGAGCGCCCATTTGGCGACCCGGCCAGAGGCATCCCGGCACCCGATGATCTCGCCGAGAGGGGCCGTGCTGACCATGGTAATAACATGCTCTTGGAAGTACTGCTTCAATTCCTTGGCGGTGAAGTACACACCCTAAAACTTCTTCTGGTAGTGCGGGTAGTTCTGCTTGGAGGCGGAGAGCACCTCGCTCAGGTAGTAGACGGGACACTGGACGGCTTGGATCTTGCCCTTCTCTGGTCGCTCGACCATCATCACCGTGCTAACTGACCATGAGGTTGCGGCGATGTAGAGCAACAGCGGATCCTTCTCGGTCAGTGCGGCCAGGACGGGTGCGGTGGAGAGCATCCGCTTGAGGTCCCGGAAAGCCTCGTCCGCCTGGTCGTTCCATTTGAACGGCGGCGTCTTCTTCATCAGCTGATATAGGGGCAAGGCCCTCTCACCCAGCTAGCTGAGAAACCGGCTGCCGAGGCCAAGCAGCCAGTGAATTCCTAGACATCGCGCAGCCGAGCCATCTTGCGCATGTGCTCGATGGCCTTGATCTTCTCCGGTTTTGCCTCTCAATGCCGCGCTCCGAGACGAGGAAGCCGAGTAGCTTTCCAGCCGAGGCGCCGAAAACACACTTTTCCGGGTTGAGCTTGACCTTGTACTCGCGTAGGTTGGCGAAGGTTTCCTTCAGATCGTCGAGGAGCGTGAGGTGCTGCTTGGTCTTCAACACGATGTCGTCCACATAGATGTGGATGTTGCGGCCGAGTTGCGGCAACAGGCATTTCTGCATGCAGCGCTGGAAGGTGGTGTCGGCGTTCTTCAGGCCGAATGACATGGTGATGTAGCAATACGCCCCAAAGGGCGTGATGAAGGACATCTTCAGGGCGTCATCCGGGTCTATCTTGATCTGATGATAGCCGGAGTAAGCATCTAGGAAGGACTGGAGCTCACACCCGGCAGTGGAGTCGATGACTTGGTCGATTCGCGAGAGGGCGAATGGATCTTTGGGGCATGCCTTGTTTAGGCTGGTGTAATCGATACACATGCGCCAGGTCTTGTTCTTCTTCAGGACAAGGACTGGGTTGGCCAGCCACTCGGGGTGAAACACTTCCATGATGAAGCCGGCTGCCAAAAGCTTGGCGACCTCTTCACCGATGGTTCTTCTCTTCGCTTCGAAAAAATGTCGCATGGGTTGACGTACAGGCTTGACGTCCTTGCGGAAGTGGAGTTTGTGCCCGGCGTACTTCCTCGAGATACCCGGCATGTCCTTTGGTGTCCATGCAAAAATATCCTGATTCTCACAGAGGAAGTCGACGAGCTCGCCTTCCTATTTGCTGTCGAGGCGGGTGCCCATGACAACGTACATGATGCAGCTGGGGTCTTCCGGGTTCTGCTTCACTTTCTTGGTCTCCTTGGAGGGCTTGAACGAGGCCTCGTCGGCCGGCTCCTCGGCAAGGATTGGTGCGGCCGACGCCTCACTGGCCAGGGCGACGATCCGGTCGAGTTGGCACTGCTCCTCGTCTACGACCAGCGACTCGACCAGCTTAGCGCCATCTCGGGCGCACTCTATGGACTTGCGGTAGTCGCCAGTGATGGTGATGAGACCCTTTGGACCCGACATCTTCATCTTCAGGTAGGCGTAGTGGGGGACTGCCATGAATTTGGCGAGCGCGGGCTGGCACAACAGCTCATGGTACGCGCTGGTCAGGTCCACCACCTTGAACCAGAGCGGCTCACGTCGGAAATGGCTGTTGTCGCTGAACAGGATGTCGAGACGGACCCAAACGATTGGAGAGCAGGAGAGGCTGAGGACGATGCCGTGGAAGATCGTCCGGGTCGCCTCCAGGTCTTTGGCCTTGAGGCCGAGCTTGGTCATGGTGTCACGGTAGAGGATGTTGATGCTGCTGCCGCCGTCGATGAGGACTCGGGAGAACTTGCAGGTGCACCGAGGCACGATGATGGTGGGGTTGAGGACGAGGGCATAGCCACCCGAACTCGGCATGACAGCCGGGTGGTCTTCCCGGGTCCATGTGACCGGGCGCTCCGACCAATGCATGTATTCTGGTTTGGCCGGGATGACGGTGTTCACCTCCTACCGAAGGAGACGCTCGCTGTGCTTGTCGTCGCCGAGGCTGGTGAAGACGACGTACGTCGCGTTCTGGGCCGGGTAGGTGTCTTCGCGCATCGCACCGCCGGCCGGGGACGGTGGTGGAGGCAGAGGCAGCAGCCCCGCTCCCGGAGCCGGGGCCGGAGGAGGCGGGACGTTGCCCCTCATGATGCGCTTGGTGATGGCGCACTGCCGAAGCATGTGCGTGGATGGCCTTGCGCCGCTGTGGTGCTTGCAAGGGGCGTCGAGCATCTCCTCGAAGCTCATGGTGGGTTGCCACATCGTCTTGCCGGTCTGCCGGCGCTTGGCGGCCGGGTCGGTCACGGCGCCTGTTCGGCGGCCACGACAAGCCGGTTGTCGTAGCGCTAGGCTAGCTGATCGGCCTTGCGCTTGTTGTTCTGTTGGTTGTGCTATTGCCGGCTTCCTTCGCCGGCCGGCTTCGGAGGGGGAACCGGCTTCGCTTTGCCGGCTTCATCCAGTGCTACCTGGATCTTCATGGCGGAGTCGGCTTTGGCGTACTTGTCCGCTGTCACCATGTGCGCGGCCATGGTGGCCGGCTCGGAGCCTAAGAGCTTGTGCTTGAGGAGGGTGCCATCCCGACACCCGTTGACAAAGTATTGAATTTCTTGGACTTCGTGGACGCCCTCGCAGCTATTCCGGAGCTCGGTCCAGCGTGCAAGGTACTCGCGGCTAGTTTCCGTTGGTCCTTGCACGCACATGGCGAGCTCGCTGGGACGGCCGGGTCGTTTGTAGGTGCCGATGAAGTTGCGCTTGAATGCTTGCTCGAAGTCAACCCACACGTTGATGCTACCCACCGGCAGGCTGTTCAACCACGTGCGGGCCGATCCCTGGAGCATGAGCGGCGCGTAGCGCACGGTGAGGCGGCGGTTATCGCCGACGATGCCGATGGCGGTGGTGTAGTCACTGAGCCAGTGTTCCGGCTTCACCGTGCCATTGTACTTGGGGGTGTCGCGGGGGAGCGTGAACCCTTTGGTAAAGGACTCATCTCGGATGCGTGGACCGAAGCACGTTGGGCCGACAGGGCCGCTCTCCTCCAGCTCTTGCGAGAGGGCGAGTCAGTCGAGGCGGTGGCGGGCGTCGGTGTCATCAATGGCGCGGGGGCCCAGCCGGATGGCGACCGTGACACGTCTCCATCGTATCTATAATTTTTGATTGTTCCATGCCAATATTCTACAACTTTCATATACTTTTGGCAAATTTTTATATTATTTTTGGGACTAACATATTGATCTAGTGCCCAGTGCCAGTTCCTGTTTGTTACATCTTTTTTCTTTGCAGAATATCCATATAAAACGGAGTCCAGACGGGATAAAAATGGACGGAGATTATTTTTGGAATATTCGGAGAATATGGGAAGAAAAATCCACACGAGACGGTGCCCGAGGGAGGCACGAGGCAAGGGGGCGCACCCCACCCCCTGGGCGCGCCCCTGACCCTCGTGGCCACCCCGTAAGGGGGTTGGTGCCACTACAAAAAATACACTTCTGTGATGATACGTGTTTGTCACAGTAGGTCGCTTTTTTTGTCACGCATGTACATCCATGAAAAATTTATGACAGAATCAAGATAGTCATACATGTGCTGTCGTAGAAGTTTTCCATGACATTACCAAAATTATCATCACGGAAGTGTCCACTTCCATGACAGTAAACACGCGTCACACAAGTGCTTTCGTCAAGGGTGACCGACACGTGGCATCCACCATAACGGAACGCCGTTAAGCTATCGGGTCGGGTTTTGGATCCGATAACCCGTTAACAGCCACGACCAATGGGGATTTTCCACATGTAAAATCATCATTGGCTGGAGGAGACATGTGTCAACTCATCCAACGGGCGAGACGTGCCTATGATATGTTGACACGTGGACCGGCCCATCAAGTTTAAATGGGCCGGCCCAACAGAAGGCCCACAAGATTTTGCGGACCATAATGGGCCGGCCCAGCTAAAGGCCCACGAGATTTTGCGGACCATAATGGGCTGGCCCAGCTAAAGGCCCACAAGATTTTGCGGGCCATAATGGGCCAGCCTAGGTAAAGGCCCATAAGATTTTTGTGTGCCGTGATGGGCCGGCCCAGGTAAAGGCCCACAAGATTCTTGCGGATCATAATGGGCCGGCCCAGCTAAAGGCCCACGAGATTTCGCCGACATTAATGGGCCGACCCAGCTGTAGGCCCACAAGATTTTGAGTACCCTAGTAGGCCGGCCCATTAACTGCCTGCCATGTTTTGGGCCAAATGCCGACCCATATTTGATCCGGTCCATTAATGGCCTGCCACGCTCCGGGCCTAATAGTGGCCCATATGAGATCCGGCCCGTTAAAGGCCTACCAAGTTCTAGGCCAAATTACGGCCCAGATCAGGTCCGGCCCTTTAAGACGGTTTGGGCTCAAATATGGCCCATATCAGATTCGGCCCGTCAACTGGACACTATGCTTTTGGGCCCACTTAGTAATTCGGCCTGATATTAGTTTTGGCCTGTTAAGGGTCCATTTAACATTTCGGCCCTATATTAATTTCAGCCTGTTAAAAGCCCGTCATATAGTTGGGCCTAACTACCGCCCGGTTTGCATCTGGCCTGCTCGCAGCCGATATCTGATTGGGCCAAACAAGGACCGAGACAATTTTTCGGCATGTTAAAAGCCCGTGATTTGATTCGCACAATCATGGGCCGGGGTTCATTTCGGGCTGCTGCCGGCCCGTGAGTTGATCGGCACGTTTCAGGCCCAACCTACATCGTGATTGCATGACGGCCCGATTATGTACCGTAATTTTATGGTTTGGCCGGTTTACTGCGAAGACAGGATATATATATATATATAGTAAAATAACTGTAGCATCGTGAATAAGAAAAAACCTAGACTATACAATACAGAAATTACGGCATATTACATCCACTGGGTATCAAAGTTCGCCACTATGATAATAAAGCACAAGCAGACAGCAGATTACATACACTGGGCATCAAAGATCGCCACCAGTGCAAATAAACACGCCGACAAAATAATATACAAAACCGACAGCACTTCAATAGAGTTCAAGAAAGGTTAGCCCTGCTAGGGAGTTGCAGGGCAAGCAGCTGAGCAAGATGATGAGACTGCGCTTGTTCAACACTTGTATCTTCCTCACTCTGAAAGATAAACAAGCAGACAGATGACATGTTTTGCACATAAAACTATTAGTGCTGACAATTCATCACATTTCTTACTAACGAATAAAGTGACACAGTTTAAATTTGCATTAACACAATATGGTATTGTTCAGGTCAAGACATGGCAGGAAATGACATTGTGAAGGAGTTAGCAGCTTCACGACACCACTTGATTACAGATCAAGAACTCATAAGTATCAATGGTTAGTGTGCTGTCAATTTATACCATTTCAGATTGGCAAACAAAGAGACAGTTTAAATAATAGTAGAATGATATGACATTGTTCATAGTTAAGACATTGCCGAATATGACATTGTGCTGTAGTGGGTAGGTTCACCACACCACCGGATTACAGATGAAGAACAGAAGCATACATGCAGTGCAAAAGAAGATCACTTGCTCTGTATAGTTTAATTTACATGGTATGAAGAAGGAACTTGGTTGTACAACTGAAAACTTAAATTGAGAAAGGACGAAATTTTGTTTATGAACTATATATAATAAACTTTAAACAAGCAATTTGATGCAAACACCAAGAATAAACAGCTGTTGCAGTCATGCCTAACCAAATATATACAACAAAG
>NC_041388.1:285028527-285112032 GCF_002162155.2 Triticum dicoccoides
TTCTACATTTTGTTAAGAGTAAATATAGATGTGATAATATACGAAAAAATGGAGAATATTTAAGATAAGATGAAGAGTGATGCTACATAACCAAGTAGCTATAAATGTAAGTGCAGCGATACAGGAAAAAGGTACAGCCAAGAGCAATGCACAGCTAAACTTCTTCAGTACCAACCTTATGGTAAGAGTAAATATAGATCTGATGTGTAGAAAATGGAGGGCAAAGGAAAATAAGCTACAGAGTGATGGTACATGAACAACTACCTGTCATTATAAGTACAGTGATAAAGGACAGTATGTACTTACAAGAGCAATGCAGAGCTAAAAAAACATTGGCATTGGATATATTCTACACTAATGTAACCATTAATACAGATTAGATAATTTGGAGCGAACAATTGATAAGCAAGCTATCATGCATACTGCTATCACATAATGAACCAGGTATGTATGCAAGTACAGTGATACAGGACAACAGGTACTAACAAGAGCAAAGCAGCGGGCAGCATATTTGTGATATCCTGTCGTTCTTGTCAAACTGGAGTTCTTCTTCGAGCAGATTTCCTGCAAAAAAGATCCGTAAGGCACATGCAGAAAAGTAGAAGTTCAAATTGTCATGTGATTTCATAGACAGTACCTCATCCTGGGAACAATACTAGTGCATAACAAGGTTTTTCCATTCAATGTCTTCTAAATTTAGCACAGGAAACTTCACCGGAAATTCGTTTATACACTTGCCATCAAAGTGTGATTTCCTCAGGTAACACCGATACTGCTGCAATTCTTCCTTGAAAAGCACAAGAAAGCTTTGCTCGTCATGACTACCCAGATTGACCCTCGCCTAGTTACAACAATGTAATGTAAATCATTGATGTGTTCAATCAGCAGAAAACAGGAAAATAATAACCATGAATAATAGCACTTACACGTAAGTTGGACAGGAAGATGTGAAAATGGTGTTTGTCTTCACAATAATCTTCCCATGATGGGAATATATGCATGTATTCCCTAACAACATTGAAAGCATTGTCTTTTAAACTGGGAATAAATGGAATGGGGTTCCAATCTGCAGGAATTGGCCGTCTCTGCAATTGGGATAGGTCTTCAGCCGGTGGACTTGCTATACTTTTTGCTGGAGTGGGATTTTTCTATGGTACAGCTGGTGCTATGGCAAATGAAATCGGTATACCTTTTGCTGGAGTGCAGGTCCTGTGTGGTGGGGCTAGTGGTGTGGCCAGTGAAGTATGGGTACAGTCTGCTGGAGTCGGTCCTACGTTTTGTGTCACTGGTTGTACAGTCAATATAAGTGGGGTGCTGTCTGATTTCTTTGGCACCACCACGTTTTTCAAGGACTTTGCTGGTGCTCCTTCAGGTTCGGCAATCACCCTCTTCCCTTTTGATGTCTGATGCACCAGAACAGCATTTGAGTGAAAAAACTTGAAACGATGACAGATGGAATATGTATTGATAATGGATGGGCATGGCATCTCGGCATATATGATGAGTAAACTAAGCAGATGGCGGTGCAACAAAGTAGAAGAAATGCAAGACAACATATGCAAGATACGCGCAATCAATAAAACCTTGCCAAATTAGAACAGGCACCTTGATGGGTGAATAGGACAGGCCATCTGCCTTTGACTCCTCGAGGTTAGAATAGTCATTAGGATGATATTCTGAACAAGAATCAACAGGTGGGGAGCGTACGAGTTTCATTGCTTCCAGAATGGCACTCAATGCCTTGGTGCCAATTTTGTAAGTCATTGCAGTGTTCCATAATATTCTTCTGATGCGCGGATTCTGATATTCACTGTAATTGCGTATGATATCTGAGAACCATGAAAACATAAATAGTTGTGAGATTATCTTTGTAATGCAGATGATATTCTAATATAGGGGCGCCCCTGTAAACACTTGTGTGCTATCACTGGATTCTGATGAGAGAGCTCATGTGTGCTGTAATATGGTGCGTGCATTTATATAATCTGGCACAAGTACACAAAAAAATAGGCTCCAAAAGTAAGGATAGCTGGCAGATGATAGGTTCATAATATACTATATAGAGAGTTTATTGCCAAACCATGATAACAAGAGCACACATCAACTAGGCAGATCATAGTGTACATAACAGGGGTACACCATAACCAGGATATATAAATCGGGAAAGTGGAACTGGCTGGAAATTACGATGTTGTATTGCCTCTAGTAATTGAAAGCCTATCGATCATGTACATGCCAACTCTATCAGCTGTTAGACTGCAGATGTCCCTGCTCCCCTTCCTGACAAGGAACATACTCTGCTTCCCATACAGAACACCGCACGGGCCGTCGGCCGAACCACTGGCCCCAGCGCCTGTGTTCCTCCGCCACCCCCACCCGCACCCCCGCCCCCACCTGCATCGAGTTTTCTTCGTTCAACGAGGCCCCACCACCGCCCCCACAGCCACCGTCCCCACCTGAGCCCCTTCGATCGCACCGGCGAACTCCGGCGAGCTCTGAAAAGTCGACTGACCCAATTTTGAAATTTAGTCTACTGTGATTTAACTAGTGTGGAATATAAAAGGGGAAAACCATGAGCATTGCGAGTATGGTGTTGAGCGTGCCATGGCGGATCTGAAGGTGCAAAGCGGACAAAGGCAACTTTGCAACCAAGACAAGAAATCGGAGTAAAGCAGTGGCGATCTATTTTCTTGCTGCGATAAATAAGTTGAGCAGATACGAAAGAGTACCGCCTCTAGTGCGGCGTCGTGTACGCATCTGCTGAGAATTTGACGATGCTGCGGTAGTGATGGCTGTCGACGGTGTGGAAGCAGATCTAGGAGGGTAGACGGTGGCGGCGGGGCGCGGTGGACGAGATGGTCGTAGGAGCGGCGCCGACAAGGTGGACGATGGCGGAGATGAAGCAAGAGGACGGGATGCAAGGATCCCGGTCCGAAGCCGTGGATGAGAGAGGTCGATCTCTTGTAATGGACGGCAGCGTCGGGGTATCAGCTCCGGCATGGTGGAGGAGGACGGCGGTGGATGGGGTGGAGGACGGCGGCGGTGGACGGAGGAGGGTGGGGTGGAGAGGGTGTTTTGGCGCCCACGGAGTACGAATGGGGAAAAGGGAGGTAGAGAGGAAGGGGAAACCATGTATTCAGGGCGCGCTTGTCTCAAATGCGAGGAAATTTACAAACTTAGCCCCCGTTTCAAATTTCTACTACATCACAGCAACACTAGTCGGTTGGGGATAGGACGGTAATCTCGCATACACCGAATATTTGCCACGAGAGTTTGTTTTTGGCGCCCACTGTGTATGAATATGAATCGGGGAGGGAGTCGATTTCGGCTGAGGACACGGTGTGTTTTGGCGCCCACCATGTATGAATCCGGGTGACATGCAGTTACGTCACGTTAGGGTGAAATTACAAACCTACCCCTATCGAAACCTATAGAAATCCAGCATATAGGCTTTGCGTGGCAGGGATAGGCAGTAGTGATTTCCATCTCGCAGATTTTGGTTTCGGGCGGTTACTGCGAATTTCCCCGCTTCGTTCAAATTTTGCAGAGTGCACGTTTACCATGCCAACTCAATTCGAATCCCGTTTGTATTCTTTTTTTCGGGCGGGGTCCATTTTCAATTGGAATTACATTCTATATACATCATTTTTTATATATACTTTCAAAAGCACAACAAAGAATTCTGCTCCTTTATATGTATAATATGATTTACAAATACAACGATCTCGAAATCTTAAGGTTGAATTCGAAAAAACTTAACCTAATTATGTTCTACTAAAATGTATGGATCAGTAATATCTACATATTAAATAACATAGATGTGCGTGAATTCATATGAGTATGCATGTTTGATAGATCAATTTTGGTTCAAGTATGGATTACATGTATCATCATCTCGAATTCAAATATTTGAATCCCTTTTTTGTTCACTCCTTTCACGCCCATCTCTCTCGCATGCTTGCCCCTTCAGGTAGCTATCACTCTCTTTTCTCCAGCTCACCCGCACGCTCACTTCATGTTGCTCCTATCCTCGCAAACATGGTCTCTCGAGGTCTCCCTTGAGAAGTGTCACACTGTCCCTATCATTATACATTACATGGTTTTCATTATCTCTCACGTCTCTACTATTCTCTGGTATCACTCAGTACCTAAGCTTTCTTTTTCACCGCCAAACACACAGTCTCCACTCGTCTTTCACTTTTTCTTTCTCTCTATGGGATTCTCTCACACACCCTATATGTCTCTACATATGACTCATACCACTAAAATTACTCTCTCTATCTCTCTTCTAGACACAACATTTGGTGCGGTCTCCTTTCCGTCTCCATCCCAGACTGACATTATTTATTTGTTTACCGATCAGATAACCCCGACTACCGTCTCCTCTCTCTCTCACACAGACACACACACATAACTCCTGCTTCCACTCCCCTTCCCGACTACCGTCTCTCTCTCTCACACACAAAACTCTCGCTTTCGCACCCCGACTTGTATTTCTCTCAGAAACATTTATCGACTAGCTAGCCTCTAGATAGGTTTATACACCCGCACACTCGTGCTTCCACCATCGCATACATGTCTCTCTCCCGCTCCTTGTATCTATGTAGATTTTTCTTCCCTTCTTGAGACAAGCCCTCTCGATCGTGCACACACACACTATCGCCTCATTTTAAGCTGATACCTATCGCACACACACTCCTTGTGTCTTTGTCACACATGAACTCCGTCCTCCTCCACTCGCCCTCTCTCTCACACACACATGGGCTTTTTGCAACAACTAGCAAGATGCCCAAGCGTTGCACGGAACATCAAGATGCATTTGTATGAGTAGTTTATCTTGTGGGGGGAAAGGATGAAGGAGGGAAGGCCTTATTTGCAAATGTGGAGAGGGGTGTGGGTATCTTTTTGCAAAATTGCCATAGTTTCCTTCCTATCTGTCAGATATAGATCGGACGGCCTATATTGCAGGATGGCAGGCACATGATCATCACCGACAATGCTTATTATAAGAGTAGGGATAAAAAAATAGAGTTGGTGATGATGGTGGGCCTGCCATCCTGCAATGTAGGTCGTCTGATTTATATCTGACGAATAGGAAGGAAAATATGGCAATTTACCCGCACTCTTCACCACATTTGCAGATAAGGCCTTCCCTCGTTCATCCTTTTCTCCCACAAGATCCTGATGTTCCGTGCAATGCACGGGCATCTTGCTAGTAAGAGTAGAAATTAGACATATACCACTTCTCGAATCTTGAAACCAACAACATTCCTCCCTTATCTCATCAAAACCGCCAAATGAATATATTTTGAGTGAAACATAACATATTTTTAGTGATATACGTATTTCAAAGCTAGACTTTTTTCTATCAAATCGGTGAATATGTATTAATCCAGTGGCGGAGACAGTCCTGGGGCAGCTAGGGCTATAGCCCCAGGCCTAGAAACAACTTCCTTTGTAATTTCTTCATGCAAAGCATAGAAAATCATAGAAGTTTATCACTCAACATAGCACAACCCTAGGCGTAATCTGCATCTAGCTCTGCCACTGTATTAATCTACTTTGATCATGTGGCAACACATTGGCACATTGCTAGTAGTTATTATAATTTTTTGGACACCAGACAAATGGTGGAGTACATATACGAAGAGAAGAGGCGCACGCACGCAGTCGGCCTCTCGCTGTCTCGCACACATGAGTGTTACGTAAAGGCGACATTAACAAATAAACTCTAAAACCCTAGGGGCACGATTGCTGCATTCGCGGGTACCGGGTATGGGGTGGAGCACCTTTGTAGGAATAGTCAGCTCGCGTGATAATTTGATCCGTAGGAGTTGATGGTCGGGACCACAGGTGAACGACTTGGAGCGCGGTGGCTCGCCAGTTGCCACAGATCGAGTAGCCATGTTTAAAATATTGTTTTTAGCGAGGTTAAGAATTCCGATTTTGAATGGCGCGTTGTAAGTAGTAAGTAGTTTTTAGAACGATTGGTATGGAGCGAAAATGGAATTCATAGTACTATGTACCTCCTTGGCGTATGGTTGTATGGTTTGTTTTTTTCGATGGAGGTTGTATGGGTTATGTTGCGAGATGTTGAACCTGGTAGTTCTAGGGCAAATACTATGGTTTAGATTTAGATGCTGGTTTTCTTTAATGAAAATCGGAAGGGGAAACCCTTCTTCGATTAAAAAGATACTACCTCCATTCTGGTTTACTAGTCCCCATCGTACTTTGGGTCAAAGTTTGTCCACGAACTTTACTTGTAAAATGTGAATGGAAAACGAGATTTTGTTATACCCAAACAAAAACGACTGGAGGGAGTGATTGCTCTGACACGGACGCGACCTCTCATAGCGCAGGCATTGAACCGACGCGCCGGCCAAGAGAGCCGCACTCGCTGCAGGCCCAGCTGAGCACGCCTCCTCGCCGCGTGCAACTAGCTTAACACTGCCCCGCCTGCCTTCATTGAATCCACGCGTGTGCCGGCAACACGTCGTTCCACGAGCCGGCAGGCATTTTAGAACACAAAAAATGACCAAAATATAATTAATTTACGCATGGTCTTGACTTGTTGTGCTCGCACTGGTAGCAGGAACTAGTAGAGGATTTTCTTTATTTATAACTCTCCTCACATTTTTTTGGCTTTGAAGTGAAACATGGTTGTGGACATTATGTATGAATGTGCATATATCTATGAACATGAGTTTGATGTGGAAGTTGAACTTGGAATGTCGGGCTTGCGCGTGAACTGTACCATGTCCAATGCTTCGTCTATTATTGTTTGCAAAGTAATTGATGTTATTACATGACCCGAAAAAAACATTTTGTGCCACATCAGTAGATGCACGGACATCACAACAGGCATGCTGACTGGATAAACATTTGAACCTAGCTATTATGAAGGAAATTTTGTATTGACAACAGTTTTAGATAGCAGGAGACGCCTAGCCTGCTCTACCTCTGCTAGCTTATTTCTGGCTTCTTCCATCTCTTCTTTGGCTTGGGTGAAGAGAGCATCTGATTGCTCTTTTCGCTTCTTCAGGAACTCAGCTACATTCTCAAGGGCTACTACACGTTTTCTTTCAGCCTTTAGTAATGTCACGAGGACACGAACAGCTGACGACCCCACCTGGCTTGTGTGTAATCCAGCATCATCTGGGAATTTGCACCTTGTGTCTAATCCAGCATCATTAGGGAACTGGCACCTTGTGTCTAATCCAGCCTCATTTTGGAAACATGATCTCGAGGTTGACCATACTTCCCTCCTCGCAGGAACTGCATCCTGACATGAAGTTACTTCTTTTTTAGATCAATACTCAGAGCAACCTAGATCCATTTAGTAGAAGCCAGATAAACAAAACTCGGAGAAGTGAATTCAAAAGGAATAAATAAATAAAAACAGACTACAAGGTGAGAACACCCACTTCCTACATCAAGCTAAAAACGAAAGCATTAGGACGATTAAGACTCTTCTTATTACACATCAAAGAACACCACGCTTAAGAGAAACATAAACTAAAACATATACACATCGAAGAACACGAGGCTACACGAAAGTAATTGAAAGGGTGTTACTTACCAAAGCTCGTTTTACAGGTTCGGTGCAGCTCCTCTTTAACTTGCCACGCTCCTTGAAGATGTCCCGAATATCCCATGTTTGGTCTTCATTGCTCCTCTGCATGTTCGCACTCGTGGTTTTAAAATCTCAACATGGCAAGAAAAATATACTACTAGTAATACTCGCGCATCTTGTGGGCAACATTAAAGCACTCGTTTGCCATGTTAGAGCATCTCCAACAAGATAAACTACTCATACAAATGCATCTTGATGCGTGCAACGCATGGGCATTTTGCTAGTTCTAAAAACCTTTCCATCATTTGCCACACTACTGATTGCAGATGAAAAACCTACCCAAGCACAGCGCGATATAGGAGCGACACACAATTACAAGCTGCTATTCTGTTGGACAATGGAGGCTATAACCAATTACTTTTACGAGAACAATAGCACCCAGGAAATTTGAAGGGTAGGTATGAAACTGCACATGTACTGCTAAGTGATTCAATACACACATTACCAATCGAGGAGGAGAACGATGGACGTGGAGGCCTCTGTGAGTCATGGTCGGCAACGGGAGTCAGTTCATTGTCCACGACGGTGGTACTTCTGCGCTTGGCGTCGGCTTTCGGGAAGCAGATCCGAGACCGTGGAAGACGATGCCGGGGAAGAGGCTCCGTGTACGACGACGACGGTGGACCGGCTCCAGTGCGGCATACGAGGTCGTCGATGAGGCAGATGCGCTGCGGTGGACGAGTGCGCCGATGTAAAGGGGAGGAGCACGAAGGCTGCGGTGCCGTGGAGAAGTCTATTTTGCGGTGGGGATAGAAAATGGGGAGTATTCAGGTGTACTACTCTGGGTGCCGGGGTGGGGTTGGCTGGGTAGGGTGAACCTGAAGTTACGAAAACAGCCCCTACCAAGCGTCATCTGTAGGCCTGTTCCGAAGGCTATGGTGGTAACTTCCCACTGCTCGAATAAGGGTCGCGGGAGATTTTCCCACCGACCTCAAAATTTTGTGACACTGGACTCCCCGTGTGGCGTGTTGAGTGATTCGGCTAAGTAACTAGCGAGTAGTAGCAGTAAACTCTGCATATTAGGTTTGACCGAAGTCAAACTTCCTAAAGTTTGACCAAGTTTATAGAAAAATATAAACATTTACCATAACAAATATGTATGATGTGAAAGTACATTCAATAATGAATCTAATGGTATTTATTTGTTATTGTATATGTTAATATTTTTTGTTATAAGCTTTCTGAGAGTTTACAAAACTTGACTTTGACCAATGCTAATACGCGGACTTAAATAAAAATGGAGGGAGTACACATTTTTTTCTTAGTTTGTAGTGAACTAATCATTCGTTGAAATTGTGAAATAAATATATTAGGCTATTGACTTCGAATGTAATGGTCTATACAATTCAATAGTTACAATCATTGTCGAATCCCAAGATGTATACAAGGTCTATAGTACTTCACAACATGCTCAAACTTATATAATCCCAGTCAAATGAGAATCTAAATGCATTTCATAGTTATTACTTTGTAGGATGCAACAAGAATAACCATAACTCTACATTAGCCATTATAGAAGCAACATTTTGACATATCCCAATGTGTGAATGAAATGTGCAGAGAGAGCTTTTGAAGATGGAGCAGATAGGGCGAGAAAGATTGTATGTATGTGGACGAGAGAGTAGGAATCAAATCTAACGAGACAGAGAGAGAGACAGAGAGAGAGAGAGAGAGAGAGAGAAAGAGAGAGGAAGTAGGTCTGTGAGAAAGATGCATACATGTAATATACATGAGATGCGTGTGCATCTAGATTCTGTATAGGTGGAAGGAGAAGAGACAACATGTTTGATGAGAGAGCAGGAAAAACATGGACGGGAGGGGAAGGATCTCGTGGGTTGAGGGATTGACAATTTTGTGCGGGGGAGAGAGGGATTGGTAATTTTGTGCCAGAGAGAGGGCGGGGGGAGGAGTCAGTCAGCCGTCGTCACATCACCCAGCTTCCAAATGACCACGCATTCTCTAGCGCGGTGTGGTCGCCGTCTTCGATCTGCTCGTTGCCCTCTTTGAAGATTGAGGTGTTGTGCATGTTGGGGTGCAAAGAAGCACAAGCGAGAGTGGTCACCGTATAACCTTGGATGGGGATGAATTGTGTGCTCGGGGGAGTGTCTGTGTTTGTGTTGTGTTGTGTGTGTCTCTCTCTCTCTGTGTGTGTGTGTGTGTGTGTGTGTGTGTGTGTCAGATATTGAGAGAAAACAAACCTAAGGAGAGAAATGGGTATTCACGAAGAGATTGTGTGGGCCTTGAGGTGGGCAGGGGCCGGGTGAGGGTGTCAAAATGTGCGCGTTGATGCATGTGTTGCATGCAACCGTGCGAGGGACGGACGAATCGAGAGAGATGGTTGTTGTGTTGCGTATGCTCCTCTCTCTCTCATACACACACACAAGTAAACTAGAAGACTGTTCTCTCATGTATACACAACGTATCGGCATCTATCTATGTCTCACTCATGCATGATCATTTGCACATTCACACCTCTCTACGTCTGTATCACACGCACACCGTCTCCACATTGCCCTTCCGCCACAACACACATATGGACACATACACACGTTCTCTCTCAGTCACACACACAAAATCAGTATTAAAAAAAACTAGGGCGCACCTAAAATGTCCAAATCCAAATAAACACGAACTGCAGCTAAATTCAAATATATGGAAATATTGCAGCGCCAAGAACTTTCACAGGAAAAAAAGTTGAGTAGTACTCGAGGATTGTTTTCACACACACACACAAAAAGGTTCGGTGGATGTCCTTCGAGCGCGACACGGTGACTCACTGTTCGATCGACCGCGCGGCCGCGATTCACGCGCTTGCACAGGATTCCGTATCGTGGCTGTGGTACTAACTAATAAAAGCGCTGCCTAATTCTAATGTTTACGTGTACTAGTACGGTTTTCTTTTAAGTTTGACCAACCGTTGTGCATGCCGGTGCCCGCCTGCTCCAGCCAACAATTTCTCACCCATCACCGCCGTGTCGCCGCCATCCCTGTGCCATGAAGCCGAAGGCTCGCCCGCTCACATCGTCTGCAGTCCCTCCTCGCGATGCTGCCGCGCTGCTAAGCACGCGAGCAGCTGGTGGAGCCGCGTCTATGCACGCAGCGTATGAAGAGGAGGACGAGCGCGTGCTCCAGCATGCCGGCGAGGAGGAACTAGCGTGTCATTGTCGTCTCCGCCCGCGTGGAGGAGGCGCGCATGGTGGCTGTCGCGGCGGAAGCCGGTCGCGCGCGCGTGGAGCCCGCAAACCGGGTGCGGACGCGGGGTCTACCTTCGAGACCTTGAATGCCACGTGGATCCTGCAATCTAAAGGAGCAATTTGGGTCAGTCGACTCATGTGAGCCGTTTGATGCAACATGGATGGCTAGAAGGGCTTCTTCCACCTCTGCTGCCGTCTTCTTCCTTCGCTCCGTCGAACTTCTTTCACAAATCGACTGACCCAAATTATACTACTAGTACGAACGTATTAAGTACAGTAGGAACACGAAGATACGAGCAGTAGTACCAACTTCAAGAAGAACAATAGTAAGACATAGTACTAGTACTACTATACGTACTAAAGAGTTCAAATAACGAGAAATAACATAAACATAGTTTTGCTGGGGCCTCAGCACAACACACCCTTGAAAATACACTAATAAGCAACTAGTCCGCTTGACACTGGAGTAGAACCAGCATGAGCGACGGCACTGCCACCTATTTGGAGTCCGAGTCCATGTCCTCGACTTCGTCCTCGTCCCTCTTCCTCTTCCTCTTCGCCGCCGCTTCTTTGCTTGAACCGGACACTGAGCTCTACTTCTTCATCCAACCCTTGTAGATATTTAAACAAAGGTAGGCATCCATTGCTGCATACAGGATGTGATCTTCATCTAATGTCTTCGACTCCCATGCATGATGAAACTCGTGATGAGGTTTCTTCAGTTTAGCGTACGAAGGATCAATCATGGCTGCTGCCAGGGTCAGCATTGAAGGTTGAGAGGAGGACACCAGGCTTGCCTTCTGGAGATCGAAGGTCTGGCCTACAATGAGACCTATCCTACGCAGGACGTCACGGTCGTTCTTAAAGCATATAGTAACGAATTTCACTCTTTTGTCCTTGAGGAAGTTCTTAAAATCCTGGCACTCAACGTCGGCATGGCATATGTGGTAGACCAAGCAAATGTTATGTACACAAACCTGGATCATGGCGGGCTTCTTCCTCTCTTCGTCCTTTAGATCCTTCTCTCGTCCCAGGACTGTGCTATACTCAACATTTAGCCCAGTGACCCACTCATCCGTTGAACTGTTGAACATGTGTAGGAAGCGAGCAAGCCATGCTTTCACCATCTCGGATCCACGTGTGTAGATGACGATGAACTGATCGCCGGTGATGGCTCTAACCTGGTACTCAGCGGCGACCATGGAGATTTGGGAGGCCATGGATTTTGGAGGAGGGTTAGGAGAAGTTGAACTGTTGTACCCCGCAAAAAAAACTGGGAGTGAACTAATGTGAAAGGATGGGACGACTGGGAGTGAACTGTTGTAAGGTAGAAGACGGGGACGAGTAGGGCGTGCAAACGGCGTGGGGTTGCTGGCTTTCCCGGTGGATAAACGGCTGCAAGCCCCCAAAGAGTTCTCGAGAACTATGCGGGACCCACTAGATGTCATGTCTACTAGACCCATATCGTAGGCTTGACGGTATAGCTTCTGCCTGTTCGCACGCCATGCCGGCGCGTGGATGTAACTTCACTTAATTCCGTCAAATGTCGCGCCTCCCACGACCTTCGCCTCCCTCACGCGGTCGCGCCCTTGGAGACTTCGACCGGCTATAAATGAGCAATTTTTTTGCCTTTTTTTAGACAAGCAATTTTTTTGCCTACTCCGCATGCATGATACTCCCTCTCGTCCTTTTTACTCCCGTCAACCGTTTGCAAAGTGTTTGACCAAATTTATACTTTTTTTTGAACACCACCTTATATTAATTAACCAGCCACACCAGTACACTCATTCGATACAATATTCCCAAAACACTTAGGCGCGGTGCATTAACTTCTACCTTGTTTCTTGTTTCTTGACATATCAACCAATAGGAGATGTGGGTGTGCATGCTTTTAATGACTTGAGACTACCAAACACGACATGCAGTGGTTAGTTCATTGCATGCAATGCTATTAATTAGCAAATAAACATTAAGATCTCTCGTTTTCCCCTCCTCCTTGGTCACAGTGCACAATCTAAGATGAATTGCTCACCTAGACGGAGGGAGTACTAATTTTAATGAGTATAAGAACTATGTTTTATAATGTGTGTAAAAATATTGATTTGACATTGTGAATGTTGACACATTGTGGAATAGTTTTTGAAGTCTGCAAAAGTACTAAACTAGTGTTGTCATTCTCCACAAAAAAATTTGTTTACCAATGCATGCATGAACACTAGTTACTCTAACCCCCCTCTCTTCTTTAATTCTTTGCCATATCAGCATGTTTGCTATTCCCGTGTGCTAAGATACCACCATTATGGCCAGCCTTAATCATCGCATGCAATAATTTAGTGCACGTTGAAATATGAACATGTGTGGGGCGTGTTTGTTTTTAATGACTTGAGACTATACCTAGCCCGGCATGCAAGATGACTTATTATGCACCGTTCCCCATACCCGTAGGAAGCCCGTTCGTCTCCAAATCTTTTCCTCTCCATGTGTGGAAATAATATGCCTGCCAAACTCTCCTTCTCCCTTCGGCGGTCCCACCACTCCACCCCGTGTGAAAAAATCTGCATGCATGACTCTCCTCCCCCCACGCTCGTCCAATCCGTTGCGACCAGCAATATTTCCACCCCTTCGCTCCCCCATAATTTACTCCAACAAATATGCCCACATAGCTAGTACTTAACTGCAGGTGCATTCGGTCACTGACATATGGGCCCAACATGGGTCTGGCCCACATGTCAGTGACGCAACTGGACCTGCAGTTAAGTCGGTGTAGCTCAGTCCATATCTTACGTAGGTGTGCCATTGCTCGCTATAAATACTGCGCCTCCCACGACATCGCTATCTCCTCCCCCTCACGTTCACGTTCATCGCTATCTCCTCCCCCTCCCTCTCACGTCGACCACCATGGCATCACCCTCCCAAGCCCTAGGAGCCCCTCGCAGCACCGCGCAGACGGTCACGCGTTGTCGTTCTGTTCCTCGCCGCCACTAGTCGAGGAGGACGCGTCGGTGTTCAGCTCCTCGCCGCTATGCGACGCGTTGCTGTTCCGTTCCTCGCCGCCACTAGTCGAGGAGGACGCGTCGGTGTTCCGCTCCTCGCCACGACGCGTCGAGGTGGACAAGTCGGCATTCCCAATCTCGCCAGCACGCGCGTCGGAGGACGCGTCGGCTCCCCACTACGAGGAGAACGCCGCGCCGCCCGCCGAGCCCCCAGCCTTGAGGAGCTTTGGAAAGAAATGGATGTCGCCTTGTGGGAGGCTTTGCCTCCAGCAGAGCACGCCAAAATAGAGGCGGAGAAGAAGGCCGAGGAAGAGAAGCGCACCGCGGAACAAGCTGCCTGGGAGGCCTATGTCGCGTCCGAGAGAGTTAGGCAATTGGCTCTTTGGCAGAAGGCTCGTGCGAGGGCCATGAGGGTGGCGGAGGACGCCCGTGCCGATGCCCTGAGTGCAGTCAGGCCTAAGCGCCTCATCTACGCTTGGCAGTACGTGGACCGGGTGCACGCTTCTAGCGAGGAGGAGTACCTGTTGGCGCCGGATCACCACACCGGTGAGATCGCGCTCGCCCGCCGGCAAGCCGCCAATCAGCACCTCGCGAGTTGTGAAGCTGAGGAAGAGGCGTTGTGTCGGCGCGCTGGGAAACGGCCGCGCACCAGGGCACTCGTGGCGTGCCGCAAGCGTTCCTGCGAGCATCGTGGCTTTTAGGAGGAGTATAGTTTTTGTTTCGTAAGGCGATCTCATTAGTTTTGGGACGCAAATGATAAATCCCGAAATGTTCAGGAATTTGTAGTGTCCTTAATTAAGTATGTAAAAGGGAAAGTTTGGAAACCTTGTGTATTCGTATGCATTTTGCAAGTACGTGCATATAGCACAAACTTTACTATATACTATCACACTACACGTCTCTCTCGATATATGCTTGCAGACTGTGCTACTCCCTCTGTCCAGGTCAATAAGTCATCTTCGGTTGTGCACTGTGACCAAGAAGGAGGGAAGACTTATACACCTAGACGGAGGGAGTACTACTATTACTTATGTACGTGCAAATGCACGTTTTAACATTACAATGCGGTTTTGGTAAAAGTGGAAAAACAGCACTAGTCAAGCTTGTGAAACGATTCAATGCAAAACAAATGCAAAAATGCTCGTTTGATTGTTTACTTTTAGCTTCCTTCTCTGTGGTTATTTCTCTGTCGTACTTTGTACGGAGCATCTCACTGGTTGGAAAGGCATGCAAATTCCCAAACCGCTTCCTACACCCTGTATCAATTTTTTTACCTAACAGGTTGTGCCGTGCAATTGGAATTCCAACTTGAGTACTACTACTAGTAGGAGTACCAGGGGCCGGTTCTTTTAGGCTTCTAGATTAGTAATCCCATAACTACTACCTCCGTCCTGGTTTATTGGTCCCCATTGTAATCTGTGTCAAATTTTTGGTCAAAATTTAGCATAAATTACAATGGTGAGGAAAAACCAGTTAAATCTTTGGTCAAAATTTAGCACAAATTACAATGGTGAGGAATAAACCAGGACGAAATAGTAGTTTAGAAGCCCAAATAAATGAGTGAGGTGCCTTATTGTTACTCTCCATTGTGACTAGTCTTGTGGGAAAAGCTGGGGAAGCCGCCAAAAGAACTGGCCCTAGGAGTAGTAGCTAGGGATCGAGTGTGCGAGATGAACCGGAGAAAGTAAATGCAGAGAGATGAAATGCAAAAAAGACGGAGGGATGTGATGGTTGCTTGTCCGTTTATTTTACCAGGCCACTTATTACTGGGAGTGGTTGAGTTTTGTCATATGATGGCTTTACTGCCGCGCCACGAGCGGGGTGAGAGGTGAGACTCCCGTGCAGCGCCGCCCTCTACACGTACTACTACTCCCTCCATCCATTTTTACAGGGCCTAACTTGTCAATCTTTTGTACCAAGGCATGTCCGCAAAAAGAGCAACTGGTTTTGGGACTAGTATATGGATCCCGTGTAATCTTGCATGCAGCCTCCTTTGAATGCCTAGCCGCTGGCCTCCCTTCCTTTAATCCCTCGCATGCAAATTACTCTCCTCCCTTTTCTACATGCATGCCCAACCATAATTCCTCAAATCATGCCTGCCTTGGCTGAAATATAGAGCTCGCTCCTCCTTTGAAAATATGGTGGTGCTATCCATGCATGCAAATCAATGCGATGGCCAGAGCATTTTCATGATGAAGGGACCACACACGACTTGCAAGAGAAAATTAAGATGGAGATGCCTCGGTTAGTTCATTTGGATAGGTTTGTTCGGATATTATTTCATCTCTAGAGCTCACAAACATCTGGGTGAAATAGATAAAAAGTATCTTTTGCAAACAAAAGCGTTCAACTTTTCAACCTGCATCCAAAACTTGTGAAGTAATAACTCTTATTTTGCTTTGCAGGAAATGATCTTCAAGAATTAGTTTTTGAGTATCCATTGTTATACATGTTGGCTACAGATGACATGGCACTTTCTTGTAGCCAACAGTTGGCTATACTATTTAAGTATTAACCATGCCCTTATACACCTAGACGGAGGGATTAAATCAGGATGACTTGGGAGGGGGCAGATGATATGTAAGAAATGGTTCATCATAAGTCTTTTACCAGTACTGTAGTAAAAATTCATACATGGAAGATTGTAGACTAAACCATAAATGGATACACTTTTATTCATGCGCGATACTCCAATAGAACAAGATCATGCATGGAAGTCTCCACATGCTTAGACAGCGGATTACATTGAGCGAAGACTAATGATCAACATTTAACTTGAAAATGCAGATGTCTAGGTGAACCTCCTTGGAGTCCCCGTGCACATTGTTGGAGTCCAAATAACACCATGGGTTTTCCATGTCCACATCGGCGGGAAAGTCCCAGCTCCGCAGAGTCCAAGTATGCTCGGCGTAGCCAGTGTCGCCGCCCACGCGTGTAGGTCTCCTCTTCTCATGCTCATACAAGTGGTAGAAGAGCTCACCTTATAAAGGCCTACTAGCAAAATTCCAACATCGACCAGGCCATCCATAAAACAGGAGTGGCTATAGGGGACGTTGTGCCAGTTGAATATATGAGCAAGTTACTACGAGATTTAATCCGAATAAGCAAAAAATAAATCATGACGCCTATAACAAAGATGAAACTAATAATGTGGACTAGCATAGTAGTAGGATACAGAGTAGAAACATGAATTCTACCACGATTTCGAACAGGAAGGACAGAAACACATATGGTGCAACGGGAGCAGCACCGTTGGCGTTGAGGTTGTTGCCCATGTCCAAACACCACGTAGACACAGTCTTTGAGCACGGTTCGTAGTCGTTCCACGCTCGGGCATTGAAGTTTGTAACTATTTTAGATTAGAATATACTACTCCTCCGGTGCTAGTAGAGCAGAGTCCTACTCTACTACTCTACTCAAGCAAGTTAGGGCATAGCACTGCAGGGAGTACCAGTACTGTGATCACTCAAGCAAGTTGTCTGGCATCGACATGACCCTACACTGCTGGTATGTGTCTCGTAAGTCAAGCGGCGTGCTGTAGTCATCATCACCTGTCCACTTCCCGCAGCACATATTCACTTCTCCATCTTTGTCCACACATAATCTCGTCCAATGTTCCATCCCCGCTAAGGCGCCTCCCCCCCTCGTCCGAAACCCAAGCACTAATAATGGCAGAACCGAGCAACGTCCTCCCAAAGAGTGGCTGGAATTCGCTCCCCACAGAGGTAATAAAGCTCATTGTTTCGCGTGTGGACAATCTCAGTACCATGCCGCTCGCCGCATGCTCGTCGGGGTTGTACCGTTTACTCAAAGCCCTCAGGCCGGAGCTTTTTAAGCCAGCTCCTTGCTTGCTGATGCTGCCTGATCTTCAAAAACAGCATGTCACGCAGCATAACGATCGTAGGGTGGCGAGCATCAACCCCCTTGACTGTGATCCGATCCCTGTCAGCCTCAACTACATTAACGGTATGTACTGGGTCGGCATGAACACGTCTTGGATGGTGCTCGTCGACAATCGCGGCAGCTGAATGCTCGTGGAGGTCTACACCCGGCGATTGATCCCCCTTCCTTCGATTAACACTGCACTGCTTTGGCACCGCGGCAACGAATACTCGGAATATTACAGTAGCCAACATGATACCAAGTTTAATTTGCTCAAGGTTGTAATCTGCCAAGTGCCCACAAGATCTCCGAATTATAAAGACTTCAGGCTAATTGTGTTCTTCAACCGCGGTCTCGCCTATCTGATAGGTCACTGCGGTAAGTGGATAAATCTGCACATCCATCGCAGGATCATACATCCTCCATGGTTCTCTGATGCAATTGAACACAAGGGCTTCATTTACGCTGTCGACTCCTTCTATGGCTGGACGTATTGCTGGCCTACTCCAGTCATCGCTACAAATGGTTGTTACAGCAGTATGTTACTTTCCTATGATATCATGATGGCTTGCTTATATTACTGTCAACATTTGCTGAAAAAATATTCATGCTCATAACATGTTGTTCTTAAGATTAACTAAACCAAGAGCCCTTTTTTATATGACTCCAACTTGATATGATGTTGTAGGCCGCCTGGTGTCCCTTCCCTTCCTAATCCCAGAACCTTTCAAAGAAAAGAGGCATGGCAGTTGCAGGTGGTTCCTGGCTCGATCAGATGACGGCGAAAGATTGATGCTCGTTTGCACGTATCAGACGTGTTGTTTCGCGGAATACAATCACAGTCACTGCAAGGTCTTTGAGCAGGATCCCAGCTTCTCTGGGCCTTCAGGAATTTTTGACTGGAGGCTGGTAAGTAGCCTTGGTACACGCTCTCTATTTGTTGGACTGAATTATCCAATTAACCAGGAGATAACCGACGGCAAGGATCATGATGGCAGCGCGGTTTCGTTCATCAGGCAAAACTGTGTGTACACAACGTACCATGCGTCTCTGCATGCACCATACCCTGATATGTGCCGCCATGCTCTGCAGCCCAAAGTAGGAGAGGGGTCACAAGTATCAGACTTCGACCTGCTGGCTGGAGTTTCCCCCGTCAAGCACCCATCTGGTTCAAGCCGTCAGCCAATCTCCACAGCTTAATAAATAGTAACGTCTAACTAAGCCAGTTAGTTAGATGCGTACACTTGGTGTAGTAGTAACTTTATTTAGTTTGATGCATACACTTGTTCTTTTTTGGTAGCCCTTTTGTAATGATGGCTAATGTTTGGTTTGGAAGAGAGAGTTGCGTCTTCACTCTTCTGGCCTGCTTACTGCTTCTGTTGCACCCCCAGCCCTGGTTGCTGCTGCTGCTGTTTTCAATGTACAATCAGTAGTATATTTTGTCTGTTGGTTGAATAAATGAGTTGTTAGAACGACAAACACAATGTTTTGAAAGTCGTTGCACGGTTCGATCCTTTAGTGCCCCGCACCGTACGTAGCGCATACTATTTATCGTACGGAACACAACTTTTTTTTGAAACTCGGAACACATTTTCCACTTGTTGATAACATGCAACCCACTGATGAAGGCCCAATAGAGAAGCCCATAATTAACTGGAAGGGGGCTCTCACATGAATCCGGCCCAGGTACATGCTCATGGTCCCCTAAACATAAATAAGTAAATAAATAAATAAAGCTAAATGCTCATGCACCAGTTCTTTGGTGAAATAGCTAGCCCAGTATTTCTTTTTGAAGAATACCCAAGCTAGGCCTATTTGTTTTCTCTGAATTACTGGGCTGCAAATCTTTCAAGACGAGGAGGGATGCATTACGGCCTGGCTTAAGAGTATGGTCAATGTCTATTAAAAGTAATATCAAAAGGGGTTGAAAATTCCAAAAAAATTATAGCAAATGGGATATAAGTTTCTTTTTTTGTTTTTGTTCTTCACTGATATCTTATACGTATTTCATTGGATTTAACATGACATAGTACTAATTTATTTTACTATGGCTATTAATTTTTGGATAAAGAATATTTCATTCCCCGGCAAAAATTTGCGAATTTTCAAAATTTCCCACATATTTAGTTAATTTTTTGACCCTGGTACTGACCAGAAAATGGCCAGCAATTCTAAAAATGGAAAACGGGCTGCAATAAATTCCATATGAATTAGAAAATGAGTAAAAAATATAAAAATAATAGCAAATGGGTTGTACACGCCACGGATTTCAAGGCTGACATGTTTACGAAACGCTTTGTCAGTGAACACATGATTCTAGCAGCAGTTAGTGTTGGATGTCCATCCCACATCCGACGTGCTTCTTTAATCTCTAATCTTCCTGCTCCAGACGCCTAAACTAGCGCCGGCGGGACTGCCTGCTCCCTCCTCTTGTGGCCCGATGTGTGCCGCGCAGGCTTCCCCAGCCCACCCTACTCCCTCCGCTGGCCTGGCTGCACGCAATCAACTGCCTCCTTATTATGCGAAAAAAATGATTCCTCCCACTAACATCTGGGGCACACTGGTTGGGAGGCTAACCTGTGGGCCTACTAAGTTGACGCGTACGCAGGGCTTGTCAACTTAGTCAACAAATGATTCTAGCAGCAGTAACCATTGGATTTGAATCGAACGGTCATGCTGCTTCTTCAATCGCTGCTCTTCTTGCACCAGCCGCCCAAACCAGCGCCGGGGAGACCGCCTGCTCCTGCCTCAGTGGCCGGCTGTGCTGCCGATGAGGCCTCATCGCCCCTACTACTCCCACCGCTAGCCAGGCCCTGCGGCGATGGCAACCTCACACCGCAGCTGAACCAGTGAACCCTCGTACTCCTCTCCGCGTGGGCATCCACTGCCGCGTCTTCCCCGGCTCCGCGTCGTCCCCTTCCTAGGCCTCGCCGTCGTCCACCGCCTTGGTGCTCTCGGCGTGGCGTGGTCAACGACATTCCATTGGAAGAGTACTATATGTGCAGAGGCTGACAGCTGGGTCCACGACCACAACCCAGTTTTTTTGTGATTTGCCAAGTAAGTCGCTTTGTCAGGCCTGTTGGGCTGCAAATCTTTCAAGACGAGGAGGAGAGCTTTCATTCGGCTGGCCGAGAAAATGGCCCATCAGTAATGAGAAATGGGCTATACATTTTTAAAACACATCAAACCGTCAATTAGTTTCAAATATCTTTTTTTCATTTCAAGATTTGAAATTACATTAATTTTTATGCGTGGAGAATTTGTTGGATTTTATATTGATATACATTTATTTTTAAAATCAGTTTGAATGTGAGTCAAAATTTTGGGATTAAAAACAGTTCGGACCGCACCGAAATATGCAAAATTTCATATAATTTTTTAACCGTGGCCACAATATGGGCTGTAATGCTAACAAAAAGAATATGGGCTCAAAAAAACCTTATAATTAGCAAATGGGCTGTAAATTATTAGAAATAATGGCAGATGGGTTGTATGCTGTTTCCCACAGATTTGAGGCTTTCCTAAAAAAAAGGTTGATGCACAAGCAGTGACTGTTGGATGGCCATCCAACGGCCGTCGTGCTTCTTCAATCTCTGCTCTTCCTGCTCCAGCCGCTCAAACAGGCACCGGCAGGATTGCCTGCTCCCTCCTCAACGCGGCCGGCTCTGCTACCGCGCAGGCCTCACCGCCCCACTGTACTCCCATTGTTGGCCTAGCCATCCCTATACTCACCCACACCTGCTGTTATTCTCCGGCGACGGCGAGGCCTCGTACAGTCAAAACGTTCCCCTCGCTGTCAGCTCGGACCCACCGGAAGTGCCTCCTTATTACGCACAAAAAATGAATACTCCCCCAGCTAGCTGGGACCCACCTTGGTGGGAGGCTGACGTGTGGGCCTACTAAGTTGACGGGGACGAAGGGCTTTGTCAACTTAGTCAATATGAACGATTCTAGCTCCAGTGACCGTACATGTCCATCCAAAGGCCGTAGTGCTTCTTCAACCTCTGGTCTTCTTGCTCCAGCCGCCCAAAGCGGCACCGGTCTTGCCGCCTGCTCCTGCCTCCCGTGGCCGGGTGTGCTGTCGCGGAGGCCTCACCGACCCCTACTATTCCCACCGCTGGCCAGGCCCTGCGGCGACGGCAGCCTCACACCGCAGCCGAACGAGTGAACCCTCATACTCCTCTCCGCGTGGGCATCCACTGCCGCGTCATCCCCTTCCTAGGCCTCGCCGTCGTCCACCGCCCTGGTGCTCTCGGCGCGGCGTGGTCAACATGGTCAAGGAACGACTTCCATCGGACGTGGACTGTACGTGGAGAGGCTGATAGCTGGGTCCACGGCGGCAGCAAGGAAGTGCCTCCTTATTACGCGGAAAATAATGATTCCTCCACCTGACAGCAGGGACCCACCGGACGGGCCACCGTATTTCACGAAAAAAATGTTTCCCCCCTGAGTGCTGGGACCCACTAGCTACACCTTCGCACGCAAGGAAGTGCGTCCGGGCAAAAAAAAACAATTCGCCCCCCTGACTGCTGGGACCCACCAGCTACATCTTCGCAGGCAAGGAAGTGCATGACAGTCGGGACCCACCTGGTCGAAGCGTACGTAGCGTTGTCATTCTGGTCGCGAACATGTACGTACATATATATTGGTGGATGTAGAGGCACGCACGTGTCGTAGTAGAGGCGGACAGGGTGCAAGAAAGAAAATACGGCCACGTATGTGTACATACGGGCGGGGTCTCGAACGCCTACTCGCGCATACATACGGCGAGGGCTCGTGTACATGGCTGGGTCGGAACGGAGAAACAGCGTCGTCGTCGTGTTCATGGGTCAGAATGGAATGCGTGGTTGTGTTCATCGAGAGGGCTTGGACGGAAGAGGCAATGGAAACGAGGCCTGGCGTACCACAAAACGGAGGAAACGGACCTCCTACGGTCGAAACGGCGGTCCTGTTGATCGGGAGGGGTGTGGCGTACCGCAAAACAGAGGAAACGGACCTCCTATGGTCGAAACAGGGGTCTTGTGGCGTACCACAAAACGGAGGAAACGGACTTGTGTTCGAGCGCTACGGTCGAAACGGGGGTCCTGTTCATCGGGAGGGGTGTGGCGTATCGCAAAACGGGACTCCACGGGATACTGTTCATCTCCACCGTTGACCCCCTCCAGCCTCCACGAGCTACTGTTCATCCACCGTCGACCTTCTCCAGCCTCCACGGGCTCCTGTTCATCCAGCCTCCACCGCGCGCTACTCCACCGGCTACTGTTCAACCACCCCTCCACCGTCTACTGTTCATCCAGCCCTCCACACCACGGGGTCCTGTTCAACCACCCCTCCACGGGCACCCCTCCACCATCTATTGTTCATTCTGCCCTCCACACCACGGGGTCCTGTTCATCCACCCCTCCACGGGCACCCCTCCACCGTCTACTGTTCATCCTGCCCTCCACCACACCACGGGGTCATGTTCATCCAGAGGCAACGCCACCGCTCACTGTTCATCCACCCCCGGCAACGCTCACTGTTCATCCCATCCATCGGCTTCAGTTAGCAGCAGTAGCCAAGGAATCGCTCGATCGGGTTCAGTTAACAGCCATCGATCGATCGCTCGGGTTCAGTAATGCGTAGCCTGTAGTGCAATCGCTTGGGTTCAGTTAGAGCCCAACGCCTCGCTCGGGTTCAGTTAGAGCCAACGCCTCGCACACACGCGTGTACGTGTATGAGAGAAACTCGCATCGCTCGGCCTCGACCTCCCACCGTAACCGGGAACTCCCCAAAATTTTCCTCCCCCTCGCTTCTACCACGGTTTTTTCCGTCATGGACGGCCCAAAGAATGTCATGCAGCTGCATCTCCGGCCCGCCCAGGACGAAAAGCCCATTTTCTGTCATGATTTTTTGTCGTAGAAGTAGGAGCCCACCACATCTATGATGATACCGGGTTTTGTCACAATTATCATCATAGAAGTGTCATATGTATGACAGAAAAAAATTCGTTCGGCCCAAAATGTCATGGATGTGTATTTTTTTGTAGTGTGCCCTTCTTTCTCCGCAAGAAATCTAATATGCAGATAGAGATCGTGTTAAAATTTCAGTCCAATCGGAGTTACAGATCTCCGGGAATATAAGAAACGGTGAAAGGGTAGAATCAGAGAACGCAGAAACAGAGAGACATATCCAATCTCGGAGGGGCTCTCGCCCCTCCCACGCCATGGAGACCAAGGACCAGAGGGGAAACGCTTCTCCCATCTAGGGAGGAGGTCAAGGAAGAAGAAGAAGGAGGGGGGGCTCTCTCCTTCTTCTTCCGGTGGTGCCGGAGTGCCACCGGGGGTCATCATCATCACCGCAATCTTCACCAACAACTTCACCGCCATCATCACCAACTCTTCCCCCCTCTATGCAGCAGTGTAACCCGTCTTTTACCTGCTGTAATCTCTACTTAAACATGGTGCTCAACGCTATATATTATTTCCCAATGATGTATGGCTGTCCTATGATGTTTGAGTAGATCCGTTTTGTCCTATGGGTTATTTGATGATCGTGATTGGTTTGAGTTGCATGTTTTATTATTCGTGCTGTCCTATGGTGCTCTCCGTGTCGCGCAAGTGTGAGGGATTCCCGCTGTAGGGTTTGCAATATGTTCATGATTTGCTTATGGTGCGTGTCATGAGTGACAGAAGCACAGACCCGAGTAAGTAGGTTGTTTGCATATGGGACAAAGAGGACTTGATACTTTAATGCTATGGCTGGGTTTTACCTTAATGATCTTTAGTAGTTGTGGATGCTTGCTAGAGTTCCAATCATAAGTGCATATGATCCAAGTAGAGAAAGTATGTTAGCTTATGCCTCTCCCTCAAATAAAATTGCAATAATGATTACCGGTCAAGTTATCGTTTGCCTAGGGACAAATAATTTTCTCGTAACAAAAAGCTCTTTGCTAAAACTAACTTAGTTGTGTCTTTACCTAAACAGCCCCTACTTTTTATTTACGTGCTCTTTATATTCTTGAAAACCTATCCAACAACACCTACAAAGTACTTCTAGTTTCATACTTGTTCTAGGTAAAGCGAACGTTAAGCGTGCATAGAGTTGTATCGGTGGTCGATAGAACTTGAGGGAATATTTGTTCTACCTTTAGCTCCTCATTGGGTTCGACACTCTTACTTATCAAAAGAGGCTACAATTTATCCCCTATACTTGTGGGTTATCAAGACCGTTTTCTAGCGCCGTTGTCGGGGAGTCATAGCGTGGGGTGAATATTCTCGTGTGTGCTTGTTTGCTTTATCACTAAGTAATTTTCTATTTGCTGTTCTTAGTTGTTCTCTATCTTTAGTCATGGATATGGAACATGAAATACCAAAAAAAACAGGTGTACCTGCTACTCATGGAGATGGGGAACCTCCTAAAACCCTCGATGCTCATTATGTGAAAGATATTATGTACTACTTATATAATCCTGAGAAAACCCCATTCAATTATGTTATGGGAGACACGTTGGATCAACGTGAATACTTTAGGGATTATCGGTTGACTCAAAAGGGGAAACTATTATGGGATCAAATTCATATATTGCATTGGTATGCTCGACAACTTTGCTTGAGATATGATTATACTTGTTGCTCTAGGATGAAGGCTCCACACCTTCCCTTTTCATGCAAATTTAATGATGATAAAACCTTGGCTTCTTATGCTAATGGTATATATGATTACTATGATGTGGAACAAATAGAAGAATTAGTTGCTTTTATGGGTGCTTATGAAATTGAATCTTTGTTTAAAGAGTGTGAAATTTTTGATGATTCAGTTTATAGACCTAAAAATTTAGCTATCCTTAAATATTGCTATGAGAATTATGAATTCGATGCCGATATTGATGCTTTTATTGAGAAAGTCCCCGCTGTCCAAGAAGAGACTAATATTTTGCAGGAGTCTATGGAAGAAGAAATTGATGAAACTGTGAGCTCATTGGATGAAAAAGATGATGAGGAGAGCGATGAACAAAAGGAGGAAGAGTGTATTAGCTACCCGTGCCCACCTTCTAATGAGAGTAACTCTTCAACTCATACATTGTTTAATTTCCCTTCGTGCTTACCGAAGGATGATTGCTATGATGATTGTTATGATCCCGTTGATTCTCTTGAAATATCCCTTTTTGATGATGCTTGCTCTGCTTGTGGCCAAGATGCCAATATAAATTATGCTCATGGAGATGAACTTGCTATAGTTCCTTATGTTAAACATGAAATTTTTGCTATTGCACCCACGCATGATAGTCCTATTATCTTTTTTAATTCTCCCGACTACACTATATCGGAGAAGTTTACCCTTATTAAGGATTATATTGATGGGTTGCGTTTTACTATTACACACGATGATTTTGATGAATATAATATGCATGTGCTTGCTGCTCCTACTTGCAATTATTATGAGAGAGGAACTATATCTCCACCTCTCTATGTTTCCAATACGATAAAATTGCAAGAAACTGTTTATACTATGCATTGGCCTTTACTATGTGTGCATGAATTGTTATTTTATGACATGCCGATGCATAGGAAGAGAGTTAGACTTCGTTGTTGCATGATATATGTTACTTTGTGCTCACTACTAAATTACAAATCATTGTTGATTCAAATTGGCTTTGATATACCTTGGGATCCGGGTGGATTCATTACTTGAGCACTATATGCCTAGCTTAATGGATTTATATCAGTGGAATAAGCCATGGAAAGTTATATTACAGTAGCTACAATTAAAAAACAAAATATGAATTGGTTTTCAATAGTACTTATAGTAGTGATTTGCTTTATTGTACTAACGGATCTTACCGAGCTTTCTGTTGAGTTTTGTGTGGATGAAGTGTTCGAAGATCGAGGATGTCTCGATATGAGAAGAAGGAAGAGAGGCAAGAGATCAAGCTTGGGGATGCCCTAGGAATCCCAAGTAAATATTCAAGGAGACTCAAGCATCTAAGCTTGGGGATGCCCCGGAAGGCATCCCCTCTTTCTTCAACAAGTATCGGTATGTTTTCGGATTCATTTCATTCATGTGATATGTGCAGATCTTGGAGCATCTTCTGCATTTAGTTTTGACTTTTCTTTTATGCACCATGCTGGTATGAGATAGTCCTTGGTTTATTTATAGAATGCTCATTGCACTTCACTTATATATTTTGAGTATGGCTTTATAGAATGCTTCATGTGCTTCACTTATATCATTTGAAGTTTGGATTGCATGTTTCTCTTTACATAGAAAACCACCATTTGTAGAATGCTCTTTTGCTTCACTTATATTTGTTAGAGCGTGGGCATATCTTTTCTAGAAAGATTTAAACTATTTTGCTTTAATTATATCTATTTGGAGAGATGACAAGAATTGGTCATTCACATGGTTAGTCATAAAATCCTACATAAAACTTGTAGATCACTGAATATGCTATGTTTGATTCCTTGCAATAGTTTTCCGATATAAAGGTGGTGATATTAGAGTCATGCTAGTGGGTAGTTGTGGATTGTAGAAATACTTGTGTTGAAGTTTATGATTCCCGTAGCATGCACGTATGGTGAACCGTTATGTGATAAAGTCGGAGCATGATTTATTTATTGATTGTCTTCCTTATGAGTGGCGGTCGGGGACGACTGATGGTCTTTTCCTACCAATCTATCCCCTAGGAGCATGCACGTAGTACTTTGTTTTGATAGCTAATAGACTTTTGCAATAATTATGTGAGTTCTTTATGACTAATGTTGAGTCCATGGATTATACGCACTCTCACCCTTCCACCATTGCTAGCCTCTCTAGTATCGCGCAACTTTCGCCGGTACAATAAACCCACCATATACCTTCCTCAAAACAGCCACCATACCTACCTATTATGGCATTTCCATAGCCATTCCGAGATATATTGCCATGCAACTTCCATCATCCTCATATGCATGACTTGAGCATTCATTGTCATATTGCTTTGCATGATCGTAAGATAGCTAGCATGATGTTTTCATGGCTTGTCCATTTTTTGATGTCATTGCTACGCTAGATCATTGCACATCCCGGTACACCACCGGAGGCATTCATATAGAGTCATATCTTTGTTCTAGTATCGAGTTGTAATATTGAGTTGTAAGTAAATAAAAGTGTGATGATCATCATTATTAGAGCATTGCCCCAGTGAGGAAAGGATGATGGAGACTATGATTCCCCCACAAGTCGGGATGAGACTTCAGATGAAAGAATAAAAAAATAAAAAAAAGAGAAAGGCCAAAAAAATAAAAAAAATGAGAGAAAAAGAGAGAAGGGGCAATGTTACTATCCTTTTACCACACTTGTGCTTCAAAGTAGCACCATGTTCTTCATATAGAGAGTCTCTTGAGTTATCACTTTCATATACTAGTGGGGATTTTTCATTATAGAACTTGGCTTGTATATTCCGATGATGGGCTTCCTCAAATGCTCGAGGTCTTCATGAGCAAGCAAGTTGGATGCTCACCCACTTAGTTTCCAGTCTGAGCTTGCATACACTTATAACTCTTAGTGCATCCGTTGCATGGCAATCCCTACTCACTCACATTGATATCTATTGATGGGCATCTCCATAGCCCGTTGATACGCCTAGTTGATGTGAGACTAACTTCTCCTTTTTGTCTTCTCCACAACCACCATTCTATTCCACCTATAGTGTTATGTCCATGGCTCACGCTCATGTATTGCGTGAAAGTTGAAAAGGTTTGAGAACATCAAAAGTATGAAACAATTGCTTGGCTTGTCATCGGAGTTGTGCATCATGTGAATATTTTGTGTGGTGAAGATGGAGCATAGCCAGACTATATGATTTTGTAGGGATAACTTTCTTTGGCCATGTTATTTTGAAAAGAGATGATTGCTTTATTAGTAGGCTTGAAGTATTATTTTTTATGTCAAATGATAGACTATTTCTTTGAATCACTCGTGTCTTAATATTCATGCCATGATTAGATATGTGATCAAGATTATGCTAGGTAGCATTCCACATCAAAAATTATCTTTTTTATCATTTACCTACTCGAGGACGAGCAGGAATTAAGCTTGGGGATGCTGATACGTCTCCATCGTATCTATAATTTTTGATTGTTCCATGCCAATATTCTACAACTTTCATATACTTTTGGCAACTTTTTATATTATTTTTGGGACTAACGTATTGATCCAGTGCCCAGTGCCAGTTCCTGTTTGTTTCATGTTTTTTGTTTCGTAGAATATCCATATCAAATGGAGTCAAAACGGGATAAAAATGGATGGAGATTATTTTTGGAGTATTCGGAGAATATGGGAAGAAAAATCCATGTGAGACGGTGCCCGAGGGAGGCATGAGGCAGGGGGCGCGCCCCACCCCCCTGGGCGCACCCTTGAACCTCGTGGACACCCCGTAAGGTGGTTGGTGCCCTTTTTTCGCCGCAAGAAATCTAATACCCGGATAGAGATCGTGTTAAAATTTCAGCTCAATCGGAGTTACAGATCTCCGGGAATATAAGAAACGGTGAAAGGGTAGAATCAGAGAACGCAAAAATAGAGAGAGACAGAGAGACATATCCAATCTCAGAGGGGCTCTCGCCCCTCCCACGCCATGGAGACCAAGGACCAGAGGGGAAATGCTTCTCCCATCTAGGGAGGAGGTCAAGGAAGAAGAAGGAGGGGGGCTCTCTCCCCCTCACTTCCGGTGTCGTCGGAGTGCCACCGGGGGCCATCATCATCACCGCAGTCTTCACCAACAACTTCACCGCCATCATCACCAACTCTTCCCACCTCTATGCAGCGGTGTAACCCCTCTTTTACCCACTATAACTGTACCTCTACTTAAACATGGTTCTTGACGCTATATATTATTTCCCAATGATGTATGGCTATCCTATGATGTTTGAGTAGATCCGTTTTGTCCTATGGGTTATTTGATGATCGTGATTGGTTTGAGTTGCATGTTTTATTATTGGTGTTGTCTATGGTGCTCTCCGTGTCGCGCAAACGTGAGGGATTCCCGCTGTAGGGTTTGCAATATGTTCATGATTTGCTTATGGTGGGTGGCATGAGTGACAGAAGCACAGACCCGAGTAAGTAGGTTGTTTGCATATGGGATAAAGAGGACTTGATACTTTAATGCTATGGCTGGGTTTTACCTTAATGATCTTTAGTAGTTGTGGTTGCTTGCTAGAGTTCCAATCATAAGTGCATATGATCTAAGTAGAGAAAGTATGTTAGCTTATGCCTCTCCCTCAAATAAAATTGCAATAAGATTACCGGTCTATTTATCGTTTGCCTAGGTACAAATAACTTTCTCGTAACAAAACGCTCTTTGCTAAAACTAACTTAGTTGTGTCTTTACCTAAACAGCCCCTACTTTTTATTTACGTGCTCTTTATATTCTTGAAAACCTATCCAACAACACCTACAAAGTACTTCTAGTTTCATACTTGTTCTAGGTAAAGCGAACATTAAGCATGCGTAGAGTTGTATCGGTGGTCGATAGAACTTGAGGGGATATTTGTTCTACCTTTAGCTCCTCGTTGGTTTCGACACTTTTACTTATTGAAAGAGGCTACAATTGATCCCCTATACTTGTGGGTTATCAGACCGCTCCGCGGGCGGCTGGGTCGACCATAGTCGAACGTCAGTATTCCAAGGCCGGCTCGTCGCCCAAGACGCCGGCAGTAGTTGGGCAGGGTTGCGCCGGGTCCCGGTGCGACCGGAGTGCGCTTCACCGGATGGTGAAGACGCCGTGTTCTGGTGGTCACCGGGTCCGTCAGTGCGGGTGGAGCCGGATCCCGCCGGCTTGGCGAGTTGGTTGAGGCGGTCCTGCTGTGCGTTGGCCGCAGCGAGGAGGTCGTTCACCCACTTGAGGCGATCATTCAGCTCCTCTCCCACGAGCTAATCCAGGCCGACCGCAGTCGCCTGGGCGGCGCGCATGCTCTTCACGGGAGTCTCTTAGACGGGCGGGAGGGCGCCGAGGGCGCACCCGATCGTGCCGCCCCGGGCCCGCACATCGGCGACCCGGCTTGGCTCGGGCGCGTCCAGCGTAAAGCTGTAGGCGGTGTTGCGCTCTAGCTGAGCGGAGTCCAGCCAATGTTGCATGGCGGCGAGCGTCTCGGTGAGGTCCAGCAGGCACTGGCGGTCCTTCTCGAGCCGAGTTCGGGCCTCAACGATGTTGGAGGCGTCAATGTCAGTGCCGATGGGAACATGGAGACTCTGCATCGTGGCGCGCAGCGGGTTGAGCGAGCCGGCCCGCTCCGCTGTGGCCTTGGCTTCGGCGGCCTTCCTCGCCGCGCTAGACGAGGAAGAGGCGCCGGTGTCGGTGACGAAGACCTTCACACAGAGGTCCATTGCCCCGGTGGGAGCGTTGCCGCCGAGGGAAAGGGGGGAGTCGGAAAAGTCAAGTACCTCGCTGGGGTACTCGTCAGCCGCAGGCGCACCAGAGATGCGCAGCGCGGCGAAGGAGGCGGCGAGTGCGTCGATGATGTCGTCCGCCAGCGTGACGGGTTCGTCGGGGTCGGGGAGGAGTCTCGTCTGAAGCGTGCTGCCGGCCAAGACCTCGAGCTGCCCCACTGTGGGCGCCAACTATCGTGGTGGGCGCACGGCAGATACCAAGGGATGGCTAAACATAGGAGGAGACCCGAGGGCACTGGTGGGCTCCAGAGGCGAGGTCGGCATGAGCGAGCACGGGGCGCAAGACATACCCAAGTTCGGGGCTCTCCGGAGAGATAACACCCAATATCCTGCCGAGTGTAGTTGATGTGTATCAGTACAGAGTTGCTCCTAGAGCTGTATGGAGGAAGAAGGAAGGCAGGTCAAGGCCTAGGCTGCTCCCTCTCCTTGGGTGTTTCTTGCTACATGTGTGTGAGTAAGTGAATGATCGCGTCTCTATATGCATGAGGGCTCCTAGGGGGTTTTATAGGTCAACCCCCTAGGGGTACAATGGTAATGTTACAAGGCCGTGGGGCCGAGTTGTCATTGTCCGAAAAGCCGGCGCTAGGACCCGCCGAGGGTCAGGGGTCGCCGGGTTCTCCAGGCGCGGGGCCCGCTGGGTACGGGGGCACTGTTGGTCATCTTTTTGATCGTCAGGGAGTGGCCGGGTGTCGGCCTCACGCACGGTATCCCACGGGTGTCGCCTTACCATGGCCCGGGACCGTTTGTGCCTTTTGGCTCACGTATATGATAGTGTCGCTAGCATCCATATGACAGAGAACCCGGGCCGACATGGCTAGTCATGAACCCAAAGCGGCACAGACATATGGAGACAGGCATACATGAATCACATCGAGCATGTCGGTCATCAGCGAGTGATTCCGGGCTGTAGCACTGGGCTAACAGGACTCCGGGGGAACCCGGGTTGTAGCAGGCTAGGCAGGACTCCGGATGTCACCGCGTGACATTTCCCCGAAGGGACAGACATAGGAACGACGTGAAACACATGCCGGCCAGTCAAGTGTCCTGAGCAGTAGTGATGGGCTAGCAGGACTCCGGTGAACCGGGCTGTAGCGGACTACTATGGCTCGAGGAACACTAGACTACATTTCCCCATAAGAAAGGCTGCCAAGGATAAACAACTAGATTGTCGGATCCCACTCATACCAAGCATTTCAATCATACACACAATATGCCCGATATGAGTACATACAACATGGCATCACAACAAAACTCTACAACTCAAGTACTTTATTTAAAGGCTCCAGAGAGCCATACATAACATGTTCATACAGATAGGGGTCACATGACCCGACAGTCAAGTCATACAATCATACAAGCACAAGCGGAAGCAACTAGTCTGAATACAGACACTAGAAAGAAAGAAGGCTTCTCGAAGCCTGTCTATCTACATAGGGCCCTCCATGGCCAGGATCACCACCTGGGTGGCTAGTCACTCATCAACGTCAAGGTCTACGTAGAACCCACCGGAGGGGGCAGTGTTGTCGTCTGAAAATAGTAATTAAGCAAACATGAGTACAAAGGTACTCAGCAAGTCTTACAACAGAACCTACTATATATGCTCATTCTCAAGAAGGTGGTGGGGTTATTGCAGGAAGCCAGCTTTGACTCTTGGCTAAGCTATCCTACGGAACTCCACTAGTAAAATAGTTTCCGCACACGAGTCCACTACTCACCAACACAATACTCTACCAGGGATCCTCTCTCGTCATCCTACGAGAGGGCCATCCTCGGTACACACACTTATCTTGAGACTTTTAGTAGTAACCATTAACTTGTGTATGAACTGTATAGGCAACCAAGTAGTCCTTTACCACGGACGCGGCTATTCGAATAGATGATGTTAACCCTGCAGGGGTATACTTCTTCATACACGCTTTCACCACTTACCGCCATTTACGCGACATGTACTCGACAACCTTCAAGCGGAAGCCCAGCGAGGGTGTCGGCCACGGCCTACCTAAACACTTAAGTCTCTAGTCCAGGTTTATCGCCTATCCAGGTGCCATCCGCAGGGAGTCCGGCCGAGGTTTCCACATATGGCCCCGAACAATGTGAACAGGGTCCCGAGACGCCAAACGGGCGCCCGGCATACCCGGCCATAGTGTATCTACCGCAACATAGCCCACCCCTAGGGTCAGCGCTATGCATGGCCGCCAACACATAACCTACAAACACCAGAAACTATTTGCAACTCCTGGACAGAGTACTAGGGTGATTAAGAAGCCGAGAGGGTCCATTGGTTTTAGGCCCAATGTACGGTAGTAACTGCATCTTAAATCACACATACAGATCTCAGTTCTTATGGACGGTCTCAATGAAACAACCCACCATGTACTCCTACATGGCCTCTCATCGATACCTTTACCAAAACATGTTCAACACATCCCTCACATTACCGACATAAATATTTCACTCTAGCCCATCACCCAGATGAACCAGACCTGACACAACTCTAAGCATAGCAGGCATAGCAAGGTAGGAATCACATACATGGCTCAATCAACTCCTACACATGCTAGTGGGTTTCATCTAGTTACTGTGGCAATGACAGGTCATGCAGAGGATAAGGGTTCAAGTACCGTAGCACACAACAGTTTGAATCGCGTTGTCTTAATGCAAGAAACAAGAGCAAAAGCGAGAACATGGGTTTGTATTGGAATGATCAATCGTTTTTCATATATAAATCTTTGCATTTGGAGCTATGGTAGATTTTCTATGATTTTTAGAAGTTTTGACTATTTTTTGGAATTTCCTATTAAAGAATAAATCCAGTAATTGAATTAATGCGTCAGCACTGCGTCATTGTGACGTCAGCGGGTCAAAGGCGCCAGCCCAGGTCAAACCTGACTGGTGGGCCCCATCTGTCAGTGTCTCAGCTAACTAACAAAGTTAGTTAGTGTTTAGTTAGCACTAAACTAGGTTAGTTAGGCCCTGGGCCCACATGTCAATGAGAGAGAGTTAGTTAATGAGGTCTCTAACCTCTAACAAAGTGATTAGCTCTAATTAAAAACTAATCTAATTTAGTTAGGAGCCGGCCCCACATATCAGTGACTCAGGCGGGGTCAAACTGGGGTCAAACCCCTGGTCGGCAGGGTCAATCCCGCCGGCGTTGAGTTGCCGGCGAGGCCGAGACGGCGGAGAGTGTCGGAAACGTTGCTCCGGCCACGGTTCGATGCGCGGGTGGGTGCTACGCGTAGCTGGCGGTGTGGCGCATCCAACGGTGGCGTTGGTTGGTGCTGGGGTGGCCGGGAACGACGATGGCGTCGAGCCGGGCGGCGGCCGGAGCTCGGCCGTTGGTGGTTTTGCTGCTGTAGCGAGCTAGCGGGGAAACGGACGCACTAGCGAGGTGCTACGAGGTGCGGTGAGTGTGTTAAGCACCCGCGCCTGACCAAATGGTCACCGGAGTGACGTCGGCGTCGAGCTCGCGTGGCGGCCGGAGCTCGGTGAGCAAGGGGGCGGCGTCTACGGCGAGCAAACGAAGGAGAGAAGAGGGGGGTTCGGTAGAGGATCTCACGGCGGTTGCAGAATGCGTCTCAGCGGGCTCGGGGGAGGTTGGATGAAGTCGGGGCGTTGCCGGCGATCTCAGCGGACCGTGGAAGAAGAAGGCGTCAGGGTCGGTGCTTGGAGGCGTCCGGCGTCGCGTGAGTCGTCGAGGAGGCGTAGACGATGGAGGCGGAGCTCACGGGCACGTCAGAGAGGCGAGGGGGTGGCTCTGGTGACGACTACGGCTAACGGCGGCGAGGATGGCGCTCAGCCATCGCGGGAGAGGGTGAGGGAGACGAGGGGGGAGAGAGGAGGAGTGCAGGGGGTGCTGGGCGCCTTCGTGGCGCTCGGATGGGGACGAGGAGGCAGGAGGAGGTGGAAGCAGGAGGTGGCCGCGGGTGCGCGCGCCAGCGACACGCCTCTGCCTACTGGCAGAGGTGGGTGACGACTGGCACAAGCCAGGTGGGCTGGGCCAGCACAGGTGAGGCCCAAGTGGTTTTCTCTCTCTCTCTCTCTTTCTTATTTGTTTTCTTTTCTATTTTTTTCTGCAACTGTTGGGCTTTATTAAAAATACCTAGACATCTTTAAAAATCCTGAAAATAATCAGGGGCTCTGTTTAGATTATTTCCAACAGCCCACACTTATTTCCAGAATTATTTGAGCATTTAGATTATTTTATAGCATTTAAATGCCCAAATTCAAATACTTATGATTTAATTCAGAAAATCCAGAATGTCCTAGAAAAGAGTGCACCATTTTTGCCAGGGGTTTTAGCCCAATCCAGAAATGATGAACATTTTGTGAAGGGCATTTTGGGTTCATTGAAAATAATTTTAGTAAACCCTAGTTGTTTCCAGGGGGGTGCTGGGGGTTCTGTCTTCCCCATTTCAAATTTAAGAGGAATTTAAACATGATGCACACTCTAATGCTTGAACTAGCTAGGGTGTGACAACTCACCCCCACTCAAAAGAATCTCGTCCCGAGATTTAGGATCCTCCGGGAAGAAGGTGGGGTACTCGAGTCGAAGACGGTCCTCCCTTTTCCAAGTGGCTTCTTTCTCGGAATGGTGTGACCATTGAACCTTGAGAAACTTGATGTTATGGCATCGAGTGGTACGCTCGGCTTGATCAAGGATACGTACGGGATATTCCCGATATGAGAGGTTATCTTGTAGATCAAGCGTTTCGTGGTCCACTCCACGGATAGGATCCGCGAAGCAACGCCTGAGTTGAGAAACGTGAAAGACATCGTGAACTCTGGAAAGATGCGAAGGTAGTTCCAATTGGTAGGCAACTTCTCCTCGTTTGGCAAGAATGCGAAAGGGTCCAATGTAACGAGGAGCCAATTTGCCTTTGATACCGAAACGATGGGTTCCCTTTAACGGAGTAACCCAAAGGTAGGCCTTCTCGCCGACTTCATAAGTCATAGGCTTATGTTTACGATCATATTGACTCTTTTGACGAGATTGGGTTGTTTTCAATTTCTCACGAATAACGCGAACCTGCTCTTCTGCTTCCTGAATCATATCCGGGCCAAAGAGTTGTCTTTCCCCGGTTTCTGACCAGTTAAGAGGCGTTCGACATTTTCCTCCATAGAGAACTTCGAAAGGAGCCTTGCCCAAGCTAGCTTGATAACTATTGTTCTAAGCAAACTCCGCGAATGGAAGGCATTTCTCCCAACCCATTCCGAACGAGATGACAAAGGCTCGGAGCATATCTTCCAGAATTTGATTGAATCGCTCTACTTGACCACTTGATTGAGGATGGAAGGCGGTGCTAAAAGAGAGACAAGTTCCCATAGCATTTTGGAAACTTTCCCAAAATCGAGAGGTGAAGAGACTCCCACGGTCTGAGTTAATTTCCAATGGAACACCATGAAGAGACACTATTTGGGAGATGTATAAATCGGCTAGCTGGCTAGCGGTGATACTCTCACGAACAGGTAGAAAGTGGGCTACTTTGGAAAGACGGTCGATCACGACGAAGATGGCATTATTCCCTCTCTTGGTCCTCGGAAACCCAGTGATGAAATCCATACTGATTTTATCCCATTTCCACTCAGGAATAGCCAAAGGTTGAAGGGTGCCAGCAAGCCGTTGATGCTCTGCTTTAACACGACGACAAACGTCGCAAGTAGCAATGTATTGAGTGATTTCTCTCTTCATCCTAGTCCACCAAAACCTCTGGCATAGGTCTTGATACATTTTAGTACTACCGGGATGAATGGTGAGAGGGGATTCATGAGCTTCCTTAAGGATCAGCCGCCTCAGGTTTCGTGCCTTTGGAACCACTAGGCGATTTCCAAAGTATATGACACCTTGATCATCAATGGAGAAACAATTCGCGACTCCTTTCTTAATGCTTCTCTTAATACGGGAGATTCCCGGATCTACCTTCTGTGCCTTGATGATCTAATCCGTAAGGGTAGGTTTTGCCACCAGGGTTGTCACATCCCTAGTTCTGGTATGACCTAGACCAGCTAGCCATTTGTGCATCATGTTTAATTTCATTTAAATTTGAAATGGGGATTTGTAAAACCCTCAGAAATCATTTCTAGAAATGACCCAGATAAAAATTGCTCCAAAAGGGTCCAAGAAAATGTTCATGTCTCTCTCTGAAAATATTGGGCAGAGGTAAAATTCAAAACAATATTTTTAGGAGCTCATAAATATTTATTTTGGCCATTTGGAATTAATCTAGTAATTATTTGCGTTGGATAAATATTTTATTATATATAAAATATTGTCCAATAACTCTGAATTTTGGTGAGGGGCTTTGGAGTGGTCCAACTAGTCCCTACTAAAATTTACAGAATAAAATAAAATGATTTAGTATTTTTATTAAATCAAAACAAATGTCAGAAAATAGAAAACAAAAACAAAATAGAAGCAAAAGGGAAGAAACCCACCTGCACTTACCTCCCTATGCAGCCTGGCCTGGCCCAGTGGCCAACAGGCCGGCCCAGCCGACTGGCAGTGCCAGTCGTCCCCTTCCTCGCGCCAGGAGGACAGGGGCACGCGCCCGGCGCGCGCGGCCACGCGTCCGACCATGCCACCTGCCTACCTGGCCTCTCCCCCGATGCCCTGGCCGTCCTGGACGATGCCACGCGCTGCCCCGGACCTCTCGCACTCTCTCTCGCTCTCCCTCCTCCCCTGGATTCCTCCCTCTCCCCGCGACCAAGCGCTGCCGTCGCCGCAGCTCGTCGCCGTCGTAGCCACCACCTCCCCCTCACCCTCTCTCCGTGTCTGCAAGCTCCGCCGCGACTTCCCCTACGTCCTCAAAGAGCCAAGCAACCGGGGACGCCCCGTGGAGCTGTCACCGCCATCTTCTTCACCTCCGGCCGCCCGAGATTGCCGGCGCCGCACGTCGCCTGCAGGGCCTCCCCCGAGCCACTGAGCACACACGACGAATCGCCTTGAGCTCTTCTACCGAAACCCCCTTCTCCCCCTTGCTAACGCGCGCTCTAGCACCGTTTCCCCGCCGCGGCCGTAGCTCCTCGCCGTCGTCCATGTCGCCGCCGTCGTTTTGGCCCGCCTCCGCCCAAACCAAGCAAACCATCATGCTCCTCGTGCCACGAGGGTGCCGCAGAGCCCCTCGGGTGGCCTCCCCGTGCCCCACAGACCAATCCCGCTCGAAGCCGAACTCCAGCCGCTGCCGCAAGCTCTGCTCTGGTGAGCTCAAGCCACCCCCGCAGCCCCCGCTTGCTCCAAACGATGCGGGCGAGCCCTGGCTCCTCGCCCGTGGCCTCCGCCGCCCAAATGGTCGCCGGAACGGCGATCCCGAGCCCCTCCGCCACGTTCGGCCTCGCCGGCGGCTAAACGCCGATGGGGTTGACCGGTCTAACCCCCCAGTTGACCTGGGGTTTGACTACCCAGGGTCAATGACAGGTGGAGCCCGGCCCTGCTAAATGTTTCTGTTAGGATTAGTTTAATACCTAATTAACACTGTTAACTAACTATGTCACTGAGGTGTGGACCCCACATGGCAGGTTTCACCAGTCAGCGCTATTGACTTGTTGACGCAAGCATGATGTAGTGCTGACGCAATAAGCTATTTTCTGGATTTAAAATAAATTAGGAAATTCCAGAAAATGATATTAACTTCAAAAATTCATAGAAATTCAACCGTAGCTCAGATTGAAATAAATTATATATGAAAAAATATCAGAAAAATGCAAGGAATCCATTTATGCCAGTTACATGCATGAAAAACCAACTTATACTTGCTGTATAAGTGAAAACATAATAATGGCATGTTATATGATTAATTTGGGGTTAGCATATGAACCCTTGGTTCATATGGACTTCAACCAAATTGATGCTAGATGCATTAGGGAAAATCATAGCATCTTTGAAATGTCATCTTCATGCATCATATTGTTGCATATGGTTGTTTATTGATTGCTGGCACCGTCCCCTCTCGATAGGTTCTACTCCGGAAGGTGTCCCGAGTACCTGTTTGAGGAGCAGTGCTTCTTCATGGATCTATCAGGCAAGCAGACCCCCTTGAGCATTTCGATAAATCCCTCTCTCTCACCCTGCTCCTTATACTGCATTAGGACAACAACGATTCAACTGCTACTTTTCTGCTGTGGTAGTTGAACCCATTCCTCTGCATGACCTGTCATTGCCACAGTAAATAGTTGAAACACACTAGCATGAGTAGGAGTTGTGTGAGCCTTGATGTGCCTGCTCATCCATGCTTGTTTTCTTTATGCCAGCTATGCTTAGAGTTGTGTCAGGTCTGATTCATCGGGAATGAATCAGAGTGGTGAACATGTCCTACCGGTAAGGGCTAAGTGTGTGAACACGTTTTGCTAAAGGTAGCGACGAGAGGCCATGTAGGAGTACATGGTGGGTTGTCTCATTGGAACCGTCCTTAAGCACTGAGTTCTGTGTATGTTATCCAAGTCCAGATACTATCACACATTGGGTTCCGGTTATCCGGCCCCTCTCGGCTTATTAATCCGCTTGATCCCTGTCCAGGAGTTGCAAATAGTTTCTGGTGTTTCTAGGTAGTGCTACTTGTCTACCAGGTGGTGTCCGACGGGACGGGCTTGGGACAGACTAGGCACCATGGCACGGTGTACCAAGTGGCACCCGGATGGTGGGCTTGGGAACCCTGCACACATCGTTTGGGGTCGTGAGCGACACCCCGGCCGGATCTCCTTGCGGATGGAACCCGAATAGGTGATAAACCTGGACGAGAGACTTGTGTGGTTAGTCAGGTCGTGGCCGACACCCTCGCCCGGCTTCCGCTTGAAGGTTGTCGAGGTACATGACGTGTACAGGGCTATAAGTGGCGAGAGCGTGTGTGAAGAAGTACACCCCTGCAGGGTCAATATTATCTATTCGAATAGCTGTTTTCCTCAGATATGGAAACTTGGAGGACTTATGTAGTACATAGACAATTTGAAGTGGATACTCTAAAATCCGCAACATAAGCGTGAGTGCTATGGATGGCCTTCTCGTAGGGAGACGGGAACGGATCCATAGTGGAGTATTGACATGGTGAATATGTGGACTCGTGTGCGTCTTCTCACCTCAAAGAAGTTTCTGATACTCGTAGTATAGGTTAGCCACTGAGTCAAAGTTGGCTTGCTGCTGTTAAACTCCACCACCCCCTTTGTTGATAATGTTGCATATGTAGATAGTTCTGATGTAAGACTTGCTGAGTACCTTGTACTCACGTTTGCTTATTTATGTTTTGCAGTTGGTTACACTAGTGGCTTCGACGAGTAGCTTGTATCCCAGCTACGATCTTGTACGCTTGGTTGGGTCGTGTTTAGTCCGGCTTCTCAGTCTTTTCATTTTGTAGTTGTCTGTACTTAGACATGTAATGCTTCCGTTGCTTGTATGCTCTGAATGATGGGTCATGAGACCTCTGTTTGTATTGAATGCTATGTGGCTCTTCTGGGCCTTTATCTATATGAATTCGAGTTATGTTGTGATGCCATGTTGTACAGCACATACTTGCATGTTATGCGTACGTGTAACGTGTATTGCTATGTGTGGGATCCGACAACCTAGTTGTTTACCCCTGGTAGCCTCTCTTATGGGGAAATGTAGTCTTGTGCTTCCATGAGACATAGTGGTCCGCTACAGCCCGGTTCACCGGAGTCCTGCTAGCCCAGCACTACTGCTCCGGAACACTTGACTGGCCGGCATGTGATTCACTTCGTTCCTATGTCTGTCCCTTCGGTGAAATGTCACGCGGTGACATCCGGAGTCTTGCCTAGCCTGCTACAGCTCGGGTTCCCGGAGTCCTATTAGCCCAGTGCTACAGCCCGGGTTCATACGCTGTTGACCGACATGCTCGTGGTTGATTCATGTATGTCTGTCCCTGTAAGTTAGTGCCATTTTGGGTTCACGACTAGTCATGTCGTCCCGGGTTCTCTGTCATATGGATGCTAGCGACACTATCATATACGTGAGTCAAAAGGCACAAACGGTCCCGGGCCAGGTAAGGTGGCACCCGTGGGAATACCGTGCGTGAGGCCGCAAAGTGATATGAAGTGTTACATGCTAGATCGGTGTGACTTAGGATCGGGGTCCCAACAGCGTTGGTATCAGAGCCTGACTGACTGTAGGATTACCAAGCCAAACTGGTCGAAGTTGAGTCTAGAAATGCTTTAGTTATCTAAGGTAATTGATTGTGGAAGGGAACGTAAGGCTCTTTTTACTCCTTTACCTCATGTCATTCTTTCTGAGTCAGCCTCTTCTTTTCTACGAGGGTTAAGGCCTAGGCTTCTCCTCTATCTCTCAGGATGGTGTGTTACTAAACCGTAAAGTCTTAGGATTGTTGGGTTGTGTCTCCTTACAGTTCTGCTACTTCCGTGTGTCCTCAGTTTGACCCAGAACCTTGATATTATGATGCTGATTGATTATGCTATTCCTTTGATGAATGTCTCAAAAATCCTTTTGAGCATTTACAGCCGTTATGCTGCCGAAATTGTCCCAGGATTTCAAGAGTTTCCAATGCTTTTGCATTACATTCCGCATCCTTATGTCCATGCTAATTCCATCCTTGTTTCCTTGGTTTCTGTGCCAGGATGTCGTCTGCTAACCGAGGTTCAGTTGCTCATAGCAAGAACCACGGAGATGGTAGGGATGAGGATCCTCCTGACCAGCCTTTGATGGCAGAGTTTTTGTTAGCATCCGAGAGGAACAAGCGTGAGACTAACCGCTTGCTAGCACAGATTGACTAGAACACCGCACATCAGTGTAAGGAGTTGGTTTCCATCACTGACTTCATTGGTCTGAAACCACCCACCTTCCATCATTCCATTGAGCCACTGGAGGCAGATGACTGGCTCTGAAGCATTACTCACAAGTTGCATTCTGCGAACATCGCTGAAAGTGACAAGGTCACCTATGCTACATATCACCTGGAAGGTCTTGCTAGTATTTGGTGGCACAGCTATGAGGCTATGCTTCCAGCTAGTCATATTCCTACCTGGAAGGATTTCACCGAGGCTTTTTGTGATCACCACATTCCTCAGGCTCTCATTGACCGCAAGAGGGAAGAGTTCTGTAGTTTTACCCAGGGTAAGCTGCCTGTTGACGCTTATAGTAGAGAGTTTGGAATCCTCGCCCGCTATGCTACAGACCAAGTGTCCACGGACGCTAAGAAGCAGGCTAGGTTCCGGAAGGGTCTCAACCCTAAGTTGCGTCGTGATCTCCACCTGCATCATTGTGATACTTTCCAGGCTCTTGTGAACAAGGCCATTAATGCAGAGACAGCTCAACTCACTTACGAGGAGTCTCGTAAGCACAACCGCGATCTGGGTTCTTCCTCCCGCTCTGGCTCTCAGAAGCGACGGATTTGGATTCCGAACTCGGCTCTTCCACGTGGATATGCACCAAGGCCATCCGATGTGGCGCCTCACCCAACTCAGCAACGTGCTCCATCCAGGCCTATTAGTGGACCACTTGCCAATGTAGGTCCACGTCCTACCTCAGGAACTTGCTTCACCTGCGGAGAACCAGGACACTATGCACGTGACTGCCCTCAGTCCAGTCATACTCCACCCCAGTCTGAGAGGTATGTTGGCCGTGAAAAGCCATCAGTCAAGATGATCAGTACCAAGCCAACCTCCCATGAACGAGCATGTGTGCACCATGTCTCAGCTTCAGGAGCTCAAGATGATCCCGACGTCGTACTGGGTACGCTTCTTGTCAATTGTCACCCAGCTTCAGTTCTGTTCGATACTGGAGCATCCCACTCCTTCATATCTGAAGGTTACACTCGGTTGCACGACATGTCATTTTGTGATATGCCGACTCCACTAATAATCCAGACTCCTGGTTTCAAATGGAAAACCTCCAAGGTAAGCCATGGTAATGAAATCCTTGTTGATAGACTGGTATTCCTTGCTTCTCTGATATCTCTCAAGTCCTCAGATATTAACATCATCTTGGGTATGGACTGGATGACAGCTCATCATGCCAAGATTGATTGTTACACCAGATCTGTTCAACTTACACATCCATCTGGCAAAATAGTCACTGTCTCCACTAGAGTTGCAAGGCGTCAACTCTATTCTCTTAATGCCAGCCCTCTTCCAGACCTTGAAGATATTCCGGTAGTCCGTGACTTCCCAGACGTCTTTCTAGAAGAACTGCTAGGTGTCCCACCTGACAGAGATGTAGAGTTTGTCATAGAACTTATTCCAGGAATTGTTCCAATCTCTAGGAGACCATACAAGATGGCACCTTTGGAGTTAGCCGAGCTTAAGAAACAACTTGACGAGTCCTTGCAAAAGGGTTTCATCCGTCCCAGTTCTTCTCCTTGGGCTTGTCCTATCCTCTTCGTCAAGAAGAAGGATGGTATGGATCGGATGGTTGTAGATTATCGTCCCGTTAATTTGGTCACGATAAAGAACAAGTATCCGCTCCCCAGGATCAACTACCTGTATGATCAGCTCGCTGGATCCTCAGTCTTTTCCAAGATGGATTTGAGGTTAGGCTACCACCAAATCAAGATCAGAAACGGGGACATCCCCAAAACGGCCTTTGTCACTCGTTATGGTCAATACGAGTACACCGTGATGTCTTTCGGCCTAACCAATGCTCCAGCTACTTTCTCCCGCTTGATGAACTCGATCTTTATGGAGTACTTAGATAAGTTCGTCATGGTTTATCTTGATGATATTCTTATTTACTCAAAGAACGAGGAAGAGCATGCCGAACATCTTAGGCTTGTGTTAGAAAAACTCAGAGAGCATCGCCTTTATGCCAAGTTCTCCAAGTGTGAATTTTGGTTGCCAGAAGTGACCTATCTGGGCCACGTGATCTCTGGTAAGGGCATTGTTGTCAATCCCAAGAGAGTCAAAGCCGTTATCGATTGGACTCCACCCAAAACGGTCAAACAAGTTAGGAGTTTCCTTGGTCTAGCCAGTTATTGTCGCCGCTTCGTTGAAAACTTCTCCAAAGTGGCCAAACCTCTCACGGAACTTCTCAAGAAAGATAAAAAGTTTGAGTGGACCCCGCAGTGTGAGCATAGTTTTTAGGAACTGAAAAGATGCCTGACTTCTGCGCCCATACTCGTGCCACCAGATTTCACTAAAGACTTTGTTATCTATTGCGACGCTTCGCGTCAAGGACTAGGTTGCATTCTTATGCATGATCGTCATGTGATTGCCTATGCATCTCGACAGTTGCATCCACATGAGGAAAATTATCCTACACATGATCTGGAGCTTGCAGCCGTAGTCTATGCACTAAAGACTTGGCGACATTACCTTCTTGGTAACCGTTGCGAAATCTACACTGACCATTAGAGTCTCAAGTATATCTTCACCCAACCGGATCTGAATCTCAGACAGAGACGTTGGCTGGATTTGATCTCGGATTACGACTTAGGAATCACCTACACCCCAGGCAAAGCCAATGTCATGGCTGATGCTTTAAGTCGTAAATCCTATTGCAACAACCTCATGTTGCAACAATGTCAACCACCCCTCCATGAGGAATTCTGTAAGCTTAACCTTCACATAGCTCCTCATGGTTCCCTTTCTACCTTGGTGGCGAAACCTACCCTTACGGATCAGATCATAGAGGCTCAGAAGCATGATACGGGAATCTCCCAGATCAAGAAGAATATTTCCAAGGGAGTTGCTTGCTGTTTCTCTATGGATGAACGAGGTGTTGTTTACTTTGGTAACCGTTTGGTGGTTCCCAAATGTCAACAGATGCAGCAACTGATCCTTAAGGAGGCCCATGAATCCCCTCTCACGATTCATCCCGGTAGTACAAAGATGTATTAGGACCTATGCCAGAGGTTCTGGTGGACTAGGATGAAGAGAGAAATTTCTCAGTTCATTGCTAACTGTGACGTTTGTCGTCGCATTAAGGCAGAGCATCAAAGGCCTGCCGGCACCCTTCAACCTTTAGCTATTCCCGAGTGGAAATGGGACAAAGTTGGTATGGATTTCATCACCGGCTTTCCCAGGACCAAGAGAGGGAATAATGCTATCTTCGTAGTCATTGATCGTCTTTCCAAAGTGGCTCACTTCCTACATGTTCGAGAGAGTATCACTGCTAGTCAGCTCGCTAACTTATATATTTCTCGAATAGTGTCACTTCATGGTGTTCCACTAGAGATCAATTCAGACCATGGTAGTCTTTTCACTTCTCATTTCTGGGAGAGTTTCCAAACTGCCATGGGCACCCATGTTTCCTTCAGTACCGCTTTCCATCCTCAATCAAGTGGTCAGGTGGAAAGGGTCAACCAAATTCTCGAAGACATGCTTAGAGCTTGCGTTATCTCATTCGCTATGGATTGTGAGAAATGTCTTCCCTTTGCCGAGTTTGCTTATAACAATAGCTACCAATCCAGTCTTAAGAAAGCACCCTTCGAGATTCTGTATGGACGAAGATGTCGAACACCTTTGAACTGGTCAGAAACCGGTGAAAGACAATTCTTTGGACCGGATATGATCCAGGAGGCAGAAGAGCAAGTTCGCATCATTCCTGAGAATTTGAAAACAGCCCAATCTCGTCAAAAGAGCCAGTATGACCGTCGTCATAAGGAAGTGGCTTATGAAGTTGGCGACAAGGCTTACCTTCGGGTTACTCCTTTGAAGGGTACCCATCGTTTCGGTATCAAGGTCAAGTTGGCTCCTCGTTACATTGGTACTTTTTGCATTCTTGCTAAACGAGGAGAGGTTGCCTACCAGTTGGAACTACCCCCACATCTTTCTCGAGTTCATGATGTCTTCCACGTCTCTCAACTCAGGCGTTGCTTCTCGGATCCCATCCGCAGAGTGGACCACGAAACGCTTGATCTCCAAGATAACCTCACTTATCGAGAGTACCCTGTTCACATTTTGGATCAAGCAGAGTGTGTCACTCGATGTCATAACATCAAGTTTCTCAAGGTTCAGTGGTCTTATCATGCCGAGAGAGAAGCTACTTGGGAGCGAGAAGATCGTCTTCGACTTGAGTACCCCGCTTTCTTTACGCCAACTCCTGAATCTCAGGACGAGATTCTTCCGAGTGGGGGCGAGTTGTCACATCCCTAGTTCTGGTATGACCTAGACCAGCTAGCCATTTGTGCATCATGTTTAATTTCATTTAAATTTGAAATGGGGATTTGTAAAACCCTCAGAAATCATTTCTGGAAATGACCCAGATAAACATTGCTCCAAAAGGGTCCAAGAAAATGTTCATGTCTCTCTCTAAAAATATTGGGCAGAGGTAAAATTCAAACCAATATTTTTAGGAGCTCATAAATATTTATTTTGGCCATTTGGAATTAATCCAGTAATTATTTGCGTTGGATTTTTATTATATATAAAATATTGTCCAATAATTCTGAATTTTGGTGAGGGGCTTTGGAGCGGTCCAACTAGTCCCTACTAAAATTTACAGAATAAAATAAAATGATTTAGTATTTTTATTAAATCAAAACAAATGTCAGAAAATAGAAAACAAAAACAAAATAGAAGCAAAAGGGAAGAAACCCACCTGCACTTACCTCCCTGTGCAGTCTGGCCTGGCCCAGTGGCCAACAGGCCGGCCCAGCCGACTGGCAGTGCCAGTCGTCCCTTCCTCGCGCCAGGAGGACAAGGGCACGCGCCCGGCGTGCGCGGCCACGCGTCCGACCACGCCACCTGCATGCCTGGCCTCTCCCCCGACGCCCTGGCCGTCCTGGACGACGCCACGCGCCACCCCGGACCTCTCGCACTCTCTCTCGCTCTCCCTCCTCCCCTGGATTCCTCCCTCTCCCTGCGACCGAGCGCTGCCGTCGCCGCAGCTCGTCGCTGTCGTAGCCACCGCCTCCCCCTCGCCCTCTCTCCGTGTCTGCAAGCTCCGCCGTGGCTTCCCCTACGTCCTCAAAGAACCAAGCAACCGGGGACGCCCTGTGGAGCCGTCACCGCCATCTTCTTCACCTCCGGCCGCCCGAGATCGCCGACACCGCACGTCGCTTGCAGGGCCTCCCCCGAGCCACTGAGCACACCCGACGAATCGCCGTGAGCTCTTCTACCGAAACCCCCTTCTCCCCCTTGCTAACGCGCGCTCTAGCACCGTTTCCCCGCCGCGGTCGTAGCTCCTCGCCGCTGTCCATGTCGCCGCCGTCGTTTTGGCCCGTCTCCGCCCAAACCAAGCACACCATCGTGCTCCTGGTGCCACGAGGGTGCCGCAGAGCCCCTCGGGTGGCCTCCCCGTGCCCCGCAGACCGATCCCGCTCGAAGCCGAACTCCGGTCGCCGCCGCGAGCTCTGCTTCGGCGAGCTCAAGCCACCCCCGCAGCCCCCGCTTGCTCCAAACGATGCGGGCGAGCCCTGGCTCCTCGCCCGTGGCCTCCGCCGCCCAAATGGTCGCCGGAACGGCGATCCCAAGCCCCTCCGCCACGTTCGGCCTCGCCGGCGGCTAAACGCCGAGGGGTTTGACCGGTCTAACCCCCAGTTGACCTGGGGTTTGACTACCCAGGGTCAATGACAGGTGGAGCCTGGCCCTGCTAAATGTTTCTGTTAGGATTAGTTTAATACCTAATTAACACTGTTAACTAACTATGTCACTGACGTGTGGACCCCACATGTCAGGTTTAACCAGTCAGCGCTGTTGACTTGCTGACGCAAGCATGATGCAGTGCTGATGCAATAAGCTATTTTCTGGATTTAAAATAAATTAGGAAATTCCAAAAAATGATATAAACTTCAAAAATTCATAGAAATTCAACCGTAGATCAGATTGAAATAAATTATATATGAAAGAATATCAGAAAAATGCAAGGAATCCATTTATGCTAGTTACATGCATGAAAAACCAACTTATACTTGCTGTATAAGTGAAAACGTAATGATGGCATGTTATATAATTAATTTGGGGTTAGCATATGAACCCTTGGTTCATATGGACTTCAACCAAATTGATGCTAGATGCATTAGGGAAAATCATCGCATCTTTGAAATGTCATATTCATGCATCATATTGTTGCATATGGTTGTTTATTGATTGCCGGCACCGTCCCCTCTCGATAGGTTCTACTCCAGAAGGTGTCCCGAGTACCTGTCTGAGGAGCAGTGCTTCTTCGTGGATCTATCAGGCAAGCAGACCCCCTTGAGCATTTCGATAAATCCCTCTCTCTCGCCCTACTCCTTATACTACATTAGGACAACAACGACTCAACTGCTACTTTTCTGCTGCGGTAGTTGAACCCATTCCTCTGCATGACCTGTCATTGCTACAGTAAATAGTTGAAACCCACTAGCATGAGTAGGAGTTGTTTGAGCCTTGATGTGCCTGCTCATCCATGCTTGTTTTCTTTATGCCAGCTATGCTTAGAGTTGTGTCAGGTCTGATTCATCGGGAATGAATCGGAGTGGTGAACATGTCCTGCCGGTAAGGGCTAAGTGTGTGAACACGTTTTGGTAAAGGTAGCGATGAGAGGCCATGTAGGAGTACATGGTGGGTTGTCTCATTGGAACCGTCCTTAAGCACTGAGTTCTGTGTATGTTATCCAAGTCAGTTACTACCACACATTGGGTTCCGGTTATCCGGCCCCTCTCGGCTTATTAATCCGCTTGATCTCTATCCAGGAGTTGCAAATAGTTTATGGTGTTTGTAGGTAGTGCTACTTGTCTACCAGGTGGTGTCCGACGGGACGGGCTTGGGACGGACTAGGCACCGTGGCACGGTGTACCAAGTGGCACCCGGATGGTGGGCTTGGGAACCCTGCACACATCGTTTGGGGTCGTGAGCGACACCCCAGCCGGATCTCCTTGCGGATGGAACCCGAATAGGCGATAAACCTGGATGAGAGACTTGTGTGGTTAGTCAGGTCGTGGCCGGCACCCTCGCCCGGCTTCTGCTTGAAGGTTGTTGAGGTACATGACGTGTACAGGGCTATAAGTGGCGAGAGCGTGTGTGAAGAAGTACACTCCTGCAGGGTCAATATTATCTATTCGAATAGTCGTTTTCCTCGGATATGGAAACTTGGAGGACTTATGTAGTACATAGACAATTTGAAGTGGATACTCTAAAATCCGCAAGATAAGCGTGAGTGCTATGGATGGCCTTCTCGTAGGGAGACGGGAACGGATCCATAGTGGAGTATTGATATGGTGAATATGTGGACTCGTGTGCGTCTTCTCACCTCAAAGAAGTTTCTGATACTCGTAGTATAGGTTAGCCACTGAGTCAAAGCTGGCTTGCTGTTGTTAAACTCCACCACCCCCTTTGTTGATAATGTTGCATATGTAGATAGTTCTGATGTAAGACTTGCTGAGTACCTTTGTACTCACGTTTGCTTATTTATGTTTTGCAGTTGGTTACACTAGTGGCTTCGACGAGTAGCTTGTATCCCAGCTACGATCTTGTACCCTTGGGAGGGTCATGTTTAGTCCGGCTTCTCAGTCTTTTCCTTTTGTAGTTGTCTGTACTCAGACATGTAATGCTTCCGTTGCTTGTATGCTTTGAATGATGGGTCATGAGACCTCTGTTTGTATTGAATGCTATGTGGCTCTTCTGGGCCTTTATCTATATGAGTTTGAGTTATGTTGTGATGCCATGTTGTACAGCACATACTTGCATGTTATGCGTACGTGTAACGTGTATTGCTATGTGTGGGATCCGACAACCTAGTTGTTTACCCCTGGAAGCCTCTCTTATGGGGAAATGTAGTCTTGTGCTTCCATGAGCCATAGTGGTCCGCTACAGCCCGATTCACCGGAGTCCTACTAGCCCAGCACTACTGCTCCAGAACACTTGACTGGCCGGCATGTGATTCACTTCGTTCTGTGTCTGTCCCTTCGGGGAAATGTCACGCGGTGACATCCGGAGTCCTGCCTAGCCTGCTATAGCCTGGGTTCCCGGAGTCCTATTAGCCCAGTGCTACAGCCCGGATTCATATGCTGTTGACCAACATGCTCGTGGTTGATTCATGTATGCCTGTCCCTATAAGTTAGTGCCATTTTGGGTTCCCGACTAGTCATGTCGGCCCAGGTTCTCTGTCATATGGATGCTAGCGACACTATCATATACATGAGTCAAAAGGCGCAAACGGTCCCGGGCCAGGTAAGGTGGCACCCGTGGGAATACCGTGCGTGAGGCCGCAAAGTGATATGAAGTGTTACATGCTAGATCGGTGTGACTTAGGATCGGGGTCCCGACAAGGGTGGATAGGAATCCTCGAGGAACAATTTGAAGATTAAGCTTACGAAATTCCTCATGGAGAAGTGGTTGACTTTGTTGTAACATCAGGTTGTTACAATAGGATTTACGACTTAGTGCAATAGCCATGACATTGGCTTTGCCCCGGGTGTAAGTTATTCCTAAGCCATAATCCGAGATCAACTCGACCCAACGTCGTTGCCTGAGATTCAAATCCGGTTGGGTGAAGATATATTTCAAACTTTGGTGATCGGTGAAGATCTCGCAACGATTACCGAGAAGGTAATGTCGCCAAGTTTTGAGTGCATGGACTACAGCTGCAAGCTCTAGATCATGTGTGGGATAATTTTCCTCATGTGGGTGTAATTGCCTTGAAGCACAGGCAATTACCTGACGATCTTGCATGAGTATGCAACCTAGTCCTTGTCGCGAGGCGTCGCAATAGATAATAAAGTCCTTGGAGAAATCTGGTGGTACCAGTACGGAAGCAGATGTTAGGCGTCTTTTCAGTTCCTGCAAACTGAACGTGCACTGTGGAGTCCACTCGAACTTTTTATCTTTCTTGAGGAGTTCATTTAGAGGTTTAGCAACCTTGGAGAAACTCTCGACGAAGCGGCGGCAATAGCTCGCTAAGCCAAGGAAGGTCCGAACTTGCTTGACCGTCTCAGGTGGAGTCCAATCAAGGACAGCTTGAACTCGCTCAGGATTGATAGCAATACCCTTACCAGAGATTACATGGCCTAGATAGGTCACTTCTGGCAACCAAAATTCACACTTGGAGAATTTGGCATAAAGGCGATGCTCTCGAAGTTTCATCAATACCAGCCTTAGATGTTCGGCATGTTCCTCTTCATTCTTGGAGTAGATGAGTATGTCATCGAGGTATACTACGACGAATTTATCCAAGTACTCCATGAAGACTGAGTTCATTAATCGAGAGAAGGTGGCTGGGGCGTTGGTTAAACCGAAGGACATAACGGTGTACTCGTATTGGCCATAACGAGTAACAAAGGCCGTTTTGGGAATGTCCCCGTTTCTGATTTTGATTTGATGGTAGCCCAACCTCAAATCCATCTTGGAAAAGACTGAGGATCCAGCGAGCTGATCATACAGATCGTTGATCCTGGGAAGCGGATACTTGTTCTTGAAGGTGACCAAGTTGACAGGTCGGTAATCTACAACCATTCGATCCGTTCCATCCTTCTTCTTGACGAAGAGGATGGGGCAAGCCCAAGGAGAGGAACTAGGACGGATGAAACCCTTTTTCAAGGACTCATCGAGTTGATTCTTAAGCTCGGCTAGTTCTAAGGGTGCCATCTTGTAGGGTCTTCTAGAAATTGGAACGGTTCCTGGAACAAGGTCTATCACAAACTCGACATCCCTGTCAGGTGGAACACCTGGCAGTTCTTCTGGAAAGACATCTAGAAAGTCTCGGACTACCGGAACATCCTCAAGGTCTGGAAGGGGGTTGGCATTTAGGGAGTAAAGTTGGTGCTTGGCCACTCGAGTTAAGACATTGACTGTCTTGCCCGATGGGTGAGTAAGTTGAACGGTTCTAGTGGCACAATCGATCTTAGCATAATGAGCTGACATCCAGTCCATACCCAAAATGATGTTTATGTCAGAGGACTTGAGAGCTATAAGGATGCAAGGAAGACAAGTCTATCGACAAGAATTTCGTTCCCATGGCTTACTCTAGAAGTTTGCCATCTAGAGCCAGGGGTTTGAATTTCCATGGTAGAGGGCATGTCACAGAATGTCGTGTTATGCAATCGAGCATAGTTCTCGGATATGAATGAATGAATGAGATGCTCCAGTATCGAAAAGGACAGATGCCGGATGGCAATTAACAAGGAGCATACCAAGGACGACGTTAGGATCCTCATGGGCCTCCTCAGCTGAAACATAGTTGACATGGCCACGGGCAGTGGTGGCCGGCTTGGCGTAGAATGTCTTTCCCACGGGCTTACCACGGCCAACGGACTTTCCTGTTTGATTAGGGTTGTTATTCTGGGGACACTCTCGGCTATAGTGACCCGGCTCTCCACACTTGAAGCATGTCACCACATTGGGGCGTGGAGCAGCTTTAGCAGCGGGGCCACCATAGGGCTTGGGCGGTGCAAACTGCCGGTTGGGACGAGGCACCTCAAAGGATGGCCTCGGGATGAACCTGGGTGGCAGTGCCGTGCTTGGGATCCACACACAGCGCTTTTGAGCTCCAGAGCCGGATGAAGAGCCAAAATCACGTGAGTGCTTGCGTGAAGCGTCATAATCAGTCTGGCCTGTCTCAGCACTGATGGCTTTATTGACCAACTTCTGGAAGGAGGTGCACTCGTGCAGACGAAGATCGCGGCGAAGCTCAGGGCTGAGTCCCTTGTGGAACCTTGCCTGCTTCTTAGCGTCGGTAGATACCTCTTTGGGAGCATAACGTGCCAGATTCCCAAATTCACGACTATATGCATCCACAGTCAGTCTTCCTTGGGTGAAATTGCAGAACTCCTCCCTCTTGTGATCTATGAGACCTTCCGGAATGTGATGCTCACGGAAAGCCTCACTGAATTCAGCCCAAGTAGTAGTTTGGCCGACCGGGTGCATAGCTTCGAAGTTTTCCCACCAAAGGCTAGCAGGGCCTTCGAGGTGGTAGGCAGCATAAGTAACATTGTTGGCTTTGGCTACGTTGGCAGAACGTAGCTTGTGGGTGATGCTGCGAAGCCAGTCATCCGCATCGAGGGGCTCGACGGAATGGTTAAACTTTGGTGGGTACAGCTTGATAAAGTCATTGATTGACACCAAGTCATTTCACTGATGGCGTGCAGTGTTCTGCTCAATCCGCTCCAGTAAGCGGTTAGTCTCACGCTTGTTTCTTTCCGCCTCTAGCATCACTTCGGCTAGAGAAGGCGGGTGAGGCAGATTTTCACCCCTAGCTGCACTGGCTTCCCCCTGCTCCGGGGCAGCAGGGTTGCTGCGGGTGTTGACCATCCTAGAAGAAAAAAAGACAATGGTTTATATAAGGATGGCTCAAACTTAGCAAGGAAGTGCAGAATGTAATGGATAACACGGAATGCAGAGATGTTCATCCGTATGTCATGGTAATATAAAACTGCCATATATATACCAACGGTCATACACATCACACATAGTTTAGTATAAGCCCAGGCTACAGTACAACTATGATGAAAGACGTTACATCTCATCGGAGGCATTCCAAGCTCCTATACATTATTTGTCTACACCTCCGGAATTGATTACACACAAAGTCATATTCCACAAGTCACGTACGACAGTGGAAATACAACTATTACAATACTAGTGATACTACTACTAACTCAGACAGCTCCGTAGTAGTCCTCATAGAAGTCACCTCCATAGCCTAGAAGTTCAACGTGATCATCCGGGAACAGACGGTCCTGAGGAGCTTGTGGACCAAAGGGGCTAGGATGAGGTCTTGGACCAACAAAAGGTGGCCTGCGAGGACCACGGGGTGGGGTGATGCCTCCCACATCACGCCAATCCACCATGTCTGACAGAGCAGATCTCACAGGATACAGATCCCTTGTATCCATACATCCAGCTTGCACCGCAGGTGCAAACCGAGTCAATGTGGCCCAATGATCAGCACGGGTATTGAAAAGCTCCAGCCTCAAGGCCCGATTCTCTCGGTCCTTATCTTCGAGCATCTCGGCAGTGGTACGAGTTAATGAGTCCTCCTGAGTGGAGTCAGCATAGATAGCCTAAAGGTACCCTTGCGCTCCCGGAAGAGAAGCTGGCATGTAACGGAAGTCGGTGTTCCGAAGCAGGCCAGTCCGGACTCGCATGATGGTCATCATGGAATAAGCAGCATCCTGCACAGCCATCTCAACAGTAACCCCGAGTCCATAGGAATAGTGAAGGGGCTCGGTAGATCCAGGATAAGAAGGAAATATCCTGACGGTGCAGAAATATTGGCTTTGATTAAAGTCTCGGAATTGCTCTTCGACGGTGTATTCGGGATACCAACGGTAACCCGTCTTGATCATTACCCGGACTAACATACTTGGTTTTGAGCACGGGTGGCCATCTGAAAGCACAACCACAATGCAAAGACATTAGAATTTCTAGGGAAAATTGGACAGCATAACAGTTGTAAATGCTCAGAAAAGATTTGAGACATCCACAACAATTTGCAAGACCACTCAACAACATCATATCAAGGTTCTGAGTCAACTAGCAACATACTAGAAATAGTAGAAACTGAACTGGGGCTGGTAACAACAATCCTATAAGCTACTACGGATTAGTAACACGTGAACCTAATAGAAGAAGAGAGCCTAGTCCTTAACCCATGTTGAATGAGAAGAGAATGACTCAGATCAGAGGCATAAGGTAAAGGAGTAAAAGAGCCTTACGTTCCCTCCCACAATCAATTCCCCTACATATAACTAAAGCATTTCTAGACTCGACATCGACCAGTTTGGCTCAACGAACCTATAGGCAATCCGGCTCTGATACCAAAGCTGTCAGGACCCCGATTCCAAGTCTCATCGATCTAGCCGGTAACACCTCATATCACTTTGCGGCCTCACGCACGGTATCCCACGGGTGTCGCCTTACCATGGCCCAGGATCGTTTGCGCCTTTTGGCTCACGTATATGATAGTGTCGCTAGCATCCATATGACAGAGAACCCGGGCCGACATGGCTAGTCGTGAACCCAAAGCGGCACAGACCTATGGAGACAGGCATACATGAATCACATCGAGCATGTCGGTCATCAGTGAGTGATACCGGGCTGTAGCACTGGGCTAAAAGGACTCCGGGGGAACCCGGGCTGTAGCAGGCTAGGCAGGACTCCGGATGTCACCGCGTGACATTTCCCCGAAGAGACAGACATAGGAACAACGTGAAACACATGCCGGCCAGTCAAGTGTCCTGAGCAGTAGTGCTGGGCTAGCAGGACTCCGGTGAACCGGGCTGTAGCGGACTACTATGGCTCGAGGAACACTAGACTACATTTCCCCATAAGAAAGGCTGCCAAGGATAAACAACTAGATTGTCGGATCCCACTCATACCAAGCATTTCAATCATACACACAATATGCCCAATATGAGTACATACAACATGGCATCACAACAAAACTCTACAACTCAAGTACTTTATTTAAAGGCTCCAGAGAGCCATACATAACATGTTCATACAGATAGGGGTCACATGACCCGACACTCAAGTCATACAATCATACAAGCACAAGCGGAAGCAACTAGTCTGAGTACAGACACTAGAAAGAAAGAAGGCTTCTCGAAGCCTGTCTATCTACATAGGGCCCTCCATGGCCAGGATCACCACCTGTGTGGCTAGTCACTCGTCAACGTCAAGGTCTACATAGAACCCATCGGAGGGGGCGGTGTTGTCGTCTAAAAATAGTAATTAAGCAAACATGAGTACAAAGGTACTCAGCAAGTCTTACAACAGAACCTACTATACATGCTCATTCTCAAGAAGGTGGTAGGGTTATTGCAGCTAGCCAGCTTTGACTCTTGGCTAAGCTATCCTACAGAACTCCACTAGTAAAATAGTTTCCGCACACGAGTCCACTACTCACCAACACAATACTCCACCAGGGATCCTCTCTCGTCATCCTACGAGAGGGCCATCCTCGGTACACACACTTATCTTGAGACTTTTAGTAGTAACCATTAACTTGTGTATGAACTGTATAGGCAACCAAGTAGTCCTTTAACGCGGACGCGGCTATTCGAATAGATGATGTTAACCCTGCAGGGGTATACTTCTTCATACACGCTTTCACCACTTACCGCCATTTACACGACATGTACTCGGCAACCTTCAAGCGGAAGCCCAGCGAGGGTGTCGGCCACGGCCTACCTAAACACTTAAGTCTCTAGTCCAGGTTTATCACCTATCCAGGTGCCATCCGCAGGGAGTCCAGCCGAGGTTTCCACATACGGCCCCGAACGATGTGAACAGGGTCCCGAGACGCCAAACGGGTGCTCGGCATACCCGGCCACGGTGTATCTACCGCAACATAGCCCACCCCTAGGGTCAGTGCAACGCACGGCCGCCAACACATAACCTACAAACACCAGAAACTATTTGCAACTCCTGGACAGAGTACTAGGGTGATTAAGAAGCCGAGAGGGTCCATTGGTTTCAGGCCCAATGTACGGTAGTAACTGCATCTTAAATCACACATACAGATCTCAGTTCTTATGGACGGTCTCAAAGAAACAACCCACCATGTACTCCTACATGGCCTCTCATCGATACCTTTACCAAAACATGTTCAACACATCCCTCACATTACCGACATAAATATTTCACTCTAGCCCATCACCCAGATGAATCAGACCTGACACAACTCTAAGCATAGCAGGCATAGCAAGGTAGGAATCACATACATGGCTCAATCAACTCCTACACATGCTAGTGGGTTTCATCTAGTTACTGTGGAAATGACAGGTCATGCAGAGGATAAGGGTTCAACTACCATAGCACACAACAGTTTGAATCGCGTTGTCTTAATGCAGTAAACAAGAGCAAAAGCGAGAACATGGGTTTGTATCGAAATGATCAATGGGTTGCTTGCCTGTTGTAGAGGTAGTAGGGTACTGCCCTTCAGACGGATACTCGGGGTTATCCTCGGAGGCAGAACCTACCAAAAAAGACACACCGAAACATAATCAACACATGGCAATATGCAACAATATGATGCATGCTATGACATGGAAAGATGAAAGTGTCTTGGCCTAATGCAAGCTAAAACAGAAGGGGATGAACTCATTTGAATCAAAGATTCAAATATTAGCTCATTAAACATGGCCTTATTAGTGCATTACCTTATTCTGCTTAAACAGCAAGGTTAACTTGTTTTGTCATGCATGAAACCATTACAGATGGATAGATTGAATTTTTCTAATCATTTTTCATATATAAATCTTTGCATTTGGAGATATGGTTGATTTTCTATGATTTTTAGAAGTTTTGACTATTTTCTGGAATTTCCTATTAAAGAATAAATCCAGTAATTGAATTAATGCGTCAGCACTGCATCACTGTGACGTCAGCAGGTCAAAGGCGCCAGCCCAGGTCAAACCTGACTGGTGGGCCCCATCTGTCAGTGTCTCAGCTAACTAACAGAGTTAGTTAGTGTTTAGTTAGCACTAAACTAGGTTAGTTAGGCCCTGGGCCCACATGTTAATGAGAGAGAGTTAGTTAACGAGGTCATTAACCTCTAATAGAGTGATTAGCTCTAATTAAAAACTAATCTAATTTAGTTAGGAGCCGGCCCCACATATCAGTGACTCAGGCGGGGTCAAACTAGGGTCAAACCCCTGGTCGGCAGGGTCAATCCCGCCGGCGTTGAGTTGCCGGCGAGGCCGAGACGGCGGAGAGCATCGGAAACGTTGCTCCGGCCACGGTTCGATGCGCGGGTGGGTGCTATGGGTAGCTAGCGGTGTGGAGCATCCAACGGTGGCGTTGGTTGATGCTGGGGTGGCCGGGAACGACGACGACGTCGAGCCAGGCGGCGGCCGGAGCTCGGCCGTTGGTGGTTTTGCTGCTGTAGCGAGCTAGCGGGGAAAAGGACGCACTAGCGATGTGCTACGAGGTGCGGTGAGTGCGTTAAGCACCCGCGCCTGACCAAATGGTCACCGGAGTGACGCCGGCATCGAGCTCGCGTGGCGGCCGGAGCTCTGTGAGCAAGGGGGCGGCGTCTACGGCGAGCAAACGAAGCAGAGAAGACGGGGGTTCGGTAGAGGAGCTCACGGCGGTTGCAGAACGCGTCTCAGCGGGCTCGGGGGAGGTCGGACGACGTCGGGGCGTTGCCGGCGATCTCGGCGGACCGAGGAAGAAGAAGGCGTCGGGGTCGGTGCTTGGAGGTGTCCGGCGTCGCGTGAGTCGTCGAGGAGGCGTAGACGATGGAGGCGGAGCTCACGGGCACGTCAAAGAGGCGAGGGGGTGGCTTTGGTGACGACTACGGCTAACGGCGGAGAGGATGGCGCTCGTCCATCGCGGGAGAGGGTGAGGGAGACGAGGGGGAGAGAGAGGAGGAGTGCAGGGGGTGCTGGGCGCCTTCGTGGCGCTCGGATGGGGACGAGGAGGCAGCAGGAGGTGGAAGCAGGAGGTGGCCGCGGGTGCGCGCGCCGGCGACACGCCTCTGCCTACTGGCAGAGGTGGGTGACGACTGGCACAAGCCAGGTGGGCTGGACCAGCACAGGTGAGGCCCAGGTGGTTTTCTCTCTCTCTCTCTCTCTCTTTTTCTTATTTGTTTTCTTTTCTATTTTTTCTGCAACTGTTGGGCTTTATTAAAAATACCTAGACATCTTTGAAAATCCTGAAAATAATCAGGGGCTCTGTTTAGATTATTTCCAACAGCCCACACTTATTTCCAAAATTATTTGAGAATTTAGATTATTTTATAGCATTTAAATGCCCAAATTCAAATACTTATGATTTAATTCAGAAAATCCAGAATGTCCTAGAAAAGAGTACACCATTTTTGCCAGGGGTTTTAGCCCAATCCAGAAATGATGAACATTTTGTGAAGGGCATTTTGGGTTCATTGAAAATAATTTTAGTAAACCCTAGTTGTTTCCAGGGGGGTGCTGGGGGTTCTGTCTTCCCCATTTCAAATTTAAGAGGAATTTAAACATGATGCACACGCTAATGCTTGAACTAGCTAGGGTGTGACACCGGGTTGAGTCGGCTACAGTGGCGCTCCGTCAGGTTGCCGCTTGCTGGCATCATTGGTGATGATGGCTGCACTGTTGCCACGCCGGCCCTGGTCAGCGGGTAGGTGGGGCACTGTTGCCATGCCCCGGCTGACCAGAGGCATGGGTGGGGGCACTGTTGCCTCGGTCATCGGTAGATGGAGACTCGTCCTATCGTATGGCTGGGATGGGATGAGAGCTGACCCGTGGCCGGGTTGAGGAACGTGCCAAGGGTGGAGCTGGCTTGTTGGAGAAGTCTTGATGTGCCAGGTTCAGCTGTCTTGAGCTAGTTGTTGGGGCCGAGTTGAGGAGTCCGGCCAGGTTGAGGAGTTTGGTCGGGTCGAGGGACCCGGCCAAGCGTGAGCCGGCTTGACGGGCGTTGCTGGCCCCTTTGTTTTTGAAAAGGATCTGGGTTCCGTTTCCAGCCTCGGGTTCATCCCCCCGACAACACCAATTTCTTCACATTCAAAGTCTTCAGAAAGCCAAAGTCTTCAGTTGAAGACATTCATTTTTTAGGGGTCGACCTTCTCTGTAAATATGAAACTCCTTATAGACTTATAAACATTTGTACACTCACAAATGCATTAGTCCCTTAACCAATAAGTCTTGAATACACCAAAATCACTAAGGGCACTAGATGCACTTACAATCTCCCCCTTTTTGGTGATTGATGACAATATAGGTTAAGTTTTCAACGGGGATAAACATATGAAGTGTAAATACTGATATTGAGGAATTTGATTGCAAGATATAGAAGCACTCCCCCTGAAGATGTGCATATGTGAGGAATTTTCTTTGAATAGCAAATGCACATTGTAGATTAGAATCATGGAGATCTCCCCCTATATCTTGTAATTCATACACACATTTATCATATGATATGAAGAATTTTAAATGCATGATGAAATATTGTGACTGATGTAATTCAGCATGTGTGCCTTAACATACTTGAGGAAATAGCATGCAGAAAAATAGAGCAAAAGTATCAGACCACCATAGGACTTAAGTTTACAACTCGATCCAATCAAACACTTCAGAAGAGCGAGAGTTGCAACTTAAAAAAATGTCCATATATATACACGCTTGAAGACTAACTCCGGTTTCTCCCCCTTTGTCATCGAATGACCAAAAGGGAAGAAAAATGATTACTAACGCCCCTGAAGTATATCATCATGAAGTCGATGGAGGAGCGCCAACAATGTTGGGGTCGTCCGTTGGAGTAGGACCTGCTGCGGTGTCGTTCAAATCTTTGGCTTCGTCTGTCTTGCGCAATGAAGAATATGAATTGGCAACCAAGTGAGGAACTTTGACCTTCTTGAATTTCTTCGAAGGCGGCTGAGACCAGTCAAAGTCCTGTTGGAAGCCCATCTGCTTAAGATCTTCATCACCATAGAGGTGAGACAATACAGCCCAAGTGCGGTCAAAGACTTCATGCAAGTAGTAGTGGTTCTTCTTCATAGTGTTTTGCGTGATTGTAATGTTCTGAAGAATTGAACCAAACTGACAGTTGACCCACTTGTGGTTGTGATCCACCTTCTGATGAAGACTGAGGAGAAGCTCATGATCAGTTATCACCCTTGGAGCAGTGGCTTGAGGAAATTGCTTTGAAGCATTTGCGGCAGTATCATGAGTGGCAGAGTCATCATTGGTGGAATAAGATGCAGCTTTGAGAAACTGTCCATCCAATGGACGAGTGCCTTCATCAATTACAACAGCCTTACCCTTCTCATCAGCTGACGAAATAGTCCTTTTGAGGACTTCAATTGGCGACAAGTAGTTGAGATGATTTTGACAATCAGCCTTATAGTTAATTGAAGAACTTGATCTGATGAATCTCATGATCCAGGGAGTGTAAGGCTTCAATTGAAACGGTGACAGAGCTACATTGGCCAAAGTCCGCATGAAGAAATCATGGTAGTTGATAGGAATACCATGTATGATGTTGAAAAGCAGATTCTTCATAATGCCAACAACTTCTTCATCATCAGAGTTGTGGCCCTTGATTGGACTGAGGGTTTTGGTTAATATTTTGTAGATCGTCCTTGGCACATAGAGCAATTCGTTGATGAGGAATTTGGTTCTTAGAGCTTGGCCTGGCTTCAAAGGCTTCATTAGAACTTGCATCAGATGGTTTGAAAGTTCAGGTTCATCATAGATGTGCCTTGCACCTTCAGTGGGAGGACTGACTGGGACGGCATGAAGCAATTTAGAGGCCAATGCTTTGTAGTGAGTATTTTCTGTCATCTAGTCCAATACCCATGAATTCACATCTTCAACGTATCCAGTGATGTGCAACATGGCATTGAACTGAAGAATGAGTTCTTCATTCCAGTCGCAGATGTCGGTGCAGAAGTTGAGCAGCCCAGCGTCATGAAGAACACTGAGGACTAGGGTGAAGCATGGTAGAGACTCCATATCCACATGAGGAATTTGCTCGTGGTCAAAGATCTTGTCCTTGTCAAACAGTAGTGAGGAATAAAAGTTCATCTGGCTGGCAGTCCAAAAACGCTTGCGTCAAAGACGAGCAAAGTCATATAGATTGTAGTCAGTGAAGAAAATGTGCTCAACAAAGAAGTCATCAGCCTTGAACTTCTGCTTCTTGGTGAGAGGATTTTGTGGCTTGGGCTGAAGATTAGCAGTTGAAGTCTTCACAGTCCCTTGAATCACAATCTCTAGAGCCACATGCTATGGAATTTCAGTGGCAAATTTCATCAGTGGCAACCTTGGCCTCCATTTCTTCAGCAACATTTTCATCATCGCTAGTGGCTGGAATTTCTTCTGAAACAAAAGTAAGTGAAGCTTGATGTCCATCAGAACCCGTATGAATTTCTTCAGTTTGAACAGGGGACTGAGGAATTCTTTTGCAGAGGGGTGTAGAGTGGTGAGTTGGGGTGATGACTTTCCCAGTAGTCATCATTCAGAATAGGAATTGTACACCCAATATCCACATCTTCATCTTCAACGCCGGCCTCTTCAGCTGTGAACTGAGGCATGGGCGATGATACCAATGGAGTTGAAGTGATATTGTCCACTTCAATTTCTTCATCCAAGTGCTCTGACGAAGCAGCAGAGGGATCTTCTTCATATGATTCACTTGGAATCACATATTCCTCACCACAGGGAACAATCTCCTTTGATGGCATGCTTGATATAGGAACAACATCTATTGAGTGTGCAAATGAGCTTGTCAAAATCTTCACTTTCTTCAGAGTTGAAGACTCTGAAGATGTAGATGCTTTCCTTTTCTTCACAGTTGCTTGCTCCGCAGCCTTGGTTTTCTTCACTTCTGATGCAGAAGGAAGGTTAGAAGTTGTCGTCAGTGTAGGAGGAGCAGAGGAAATTGGTGAAGTTTCTTCAGGCGCAACTGATGCAGTTGCCCTGGCAAGTTCAGTTTCTTCAGGTGCAGCAACAGATGCTTCAACTGGCCTAGCTTGCTCTTCAGGCACAACATTAGAGGTTGCCCTGGCAATTTCTTCAGCAGCTGGAATTTCTTCGTCAGCCCTGCTGCTCTCACTTTCTTTAGCAGCCTGATTTTCATCAGCTGTGCTAGCATGTTCTTCAGTAGGCTGAGTAGATGCTTCAGCTTGAGGAATTTCATGTTGTGTTGGGGCTGCAACATTTGGAGTGAATGTCTTGGTCAGCTTGACGAATCTGACTTTGGCTCCCAGCCAATCAGCATAGTATCATTCAAATTCATCACTTAGACCTTTGATCTCTGTTTCCAGAGATACAAGTTCATCAGGTGATAGCGTCAGGACATTGTCCTTCAGAAAGCGCTCTTTCTTGTACTGAGCTTTCTTCACTTTCCTCCCTTGTTCAAATTTCCATTTTTCCTCATCAATGAAGGCTGTCAACACATGACTTTGGCCAGGAGTGAGGTTCAGCTCAGGCAAAGGAGTATTGGGGTCCTTGTGCCATAGATCAATGAAGTTTAGGATCAACTTTGGATCCAGCATTAGTGGCACATTACTGCCTTTGGATCTAGTGTCCCTGTGTTGTCTGTCTCTGATGATTTCAGCCAATTCTTCATGATCAGCTTCGTCTTCACTTAACAACACTTGAAAGGTGACCTACTTCTTGTGAGGACTTGGCCTTGTGCCTCGTCCAATAGTGGACTTTTTCTTCGGCAAAGTTGGGCCTGTTGAGGACTGAGGATGAGCTGAAGAACTTGCAGATGCTCCTACGGCAATAGAGATGCCCATGGTCATTTGGCAAGAGGCGAGATGCGCAGGTGTCGAGGACTTTGCAGCAGCAGTTGAAGGTTTTGCAATAGTGCGAACTGGAGTTGCTTGAGGAATATTCTGTGAGGGATTTGATGATCTTGGCCGTGAGGGCATTGTAGCTGAGGAACTAGTCTTGTGCGCAGGCTTCTTGGTCATAGCCTTCTTAGGCTTGCTAGCAGAGGCCTCAGCAGTGGCAACAGCAGACTCTTCATTGAATTTCCTCACTGCTTCTTTGTCCATTTGGCCAACTTGGCTTGCCGCTTGGCCCATTCATCTCAAAAGTCCTCACCACGCTTGATGCTAGTGGGATCAGCAACTTGGCTTGGTGCCAATGGAGGTCTCAAGCAAGGAGGGTGTAAACGAATTTCTTCATGTATTTTGGAGTTACATATCTGTACTCCCTCCATTGCCGTGTCCATCTCCTCTCGATCCTTTGAATGCACACCTTGCGCTGATTTTTGTTCTCCTTGCCATGTTTGGCTTCATCAGGAGTACAATATTCCTCATAAATGTCATCTGGGATCTCAAAAGCTGTATTTACTTCTGGTCTCTTGCCTCCCTTCTGAGGTCTCTCGCCATCAGCCATTTTCTTCAGCTGGGGATTTTGAACAATAGAATTCTACGATGATGTATGCAATTTGTCTTCAAGGAATGTTGCAAATGAGTTAAGTTGATGAGAACCTAGAGATTCAATAGCGGACATGTGTACCTGTGAACAAAGTATAGGTGCGAAGAATTTGGAGAGGTCATATGCGTTCTCAGAAGATTTTCAAAAGAAACAAGTTTGAGGAATTTGACCAGGAGCGTCTTGAGGAATTTCACTAAGAGATCTTTGACTTAGGTTCCAGAGTTGTATAGATTGAAAATCCACACAATTGAGGAATCTTGAAGAAACACGTTGCTTAGAGAAACAAATCAAGAAACAGATGCAAGTGCGGAAGTTGAAGAATAAACACCTTTTGAAGATTTTGTGGAAATCATCAGAATCAATAACGGCAGTAAAATAGATTTTATCTACCCTTGACGAAGAACAGGATGAACTGGGAGTTGAATATGGGAAGTTCATCCATTCAGATCTTCCACGCCCTAACTTGGCGGTGGAAGACAGCTATGGCACCAGCGGAGCAAAGATTTCCGCGGCCGGTGCGAGTACTATCGTGGTTTTGTCACGACAGATGTCCTAGTGTGAGGACTTAGTCATGGAGCCATCGCGACGGGTTAACTTCAAGGGGTTAAAGCAGGACAAAGGACACAAGGATTTTATACTGGTTCGGCCCCTTTCGGTGAAGGTAAAAGCCTAATCCAGTTGTGGTGGAATTTCTTGGGTATCGATGACCAGGGAGCAAATCCGCTTTGTCTGGCTCTTGATCTGTTGTTTCTTGTCCTTGAACCGCCGTCGGGTCGTCCCTTTATATACACAGGTTGACGCCCGATGGTTTACAGAATCCCGGTCGGCTCATAAATGTGTCCGGCTCGGTTTCTGCCCTTTCCTATCTTACAACACAAGTTACATACCATATGGTGGTTTATGTCTACGGGCCCCAATCCGCCTTTGGGCCCTAAGCCTTTAGATCTCTATAATAAAGTGCCATGCTCCTTGTCTTCATGGGCTTTAATATGGATACCTCCTTATGGGTATAACTCGGCCCCTCCTGAGCGGTTTATACTCAGTAGTTATATCCCCAACATTAGGCCCCAGATTGATTTGAACCTGTTCATGTCAATTTTCAGCACTTAGAAAAATTCCTTCTTCATTATCTTCACAAAAATCTTGTAAACCGCCGTGACGTCATCTTCCAAGTCCATGATAACCCGCTGTGACGTCATCCGCTATTAACTTTACATAGAACCCAAATCTTTTAATGCATCTCCTTTAATGGATCTCTGAAAATCGAGGCGTCTGCATGTCTGCATATCCATTTTTCGACCTCCTTGATTCTCACACCTGCCACTTATCCATTCACCTTATAAATAGGGCCGAGGGTCATTTTCACTTTTCCCCTCGTGCCTCTTCGTCTCGTCGTCTTCCTCGTGTCGCCCCAGTGCTCGAGCTCCGCCACCGCCGTCGGACTTGACCTCTGCTTTGACTTTGGCCGTTGCATCGACCTGTTCGGACCAGATTATGCTCACGCACCTCCGCCATTCAATAGTTTCGGTAAGTTCTTCTTCTCCTCTATAGATCCATTTAGGGTTCGCACGGGCTCATGAAAGTTTCGTGGTGTTCTTCCCCTGTTCTTCATCATAGCCTACATGATAGACTCCGAACCTTATATATCCTTATGCGGTAGTAATGATAGTCCTTCTTTGCCATCAGATTATCTCTTTTGTGTAGAAAAGCCCGATCTAGAACTTCATGAACTGCTCAAGTACCAACCTTTAGGTCTAAATATTTTCCTTTTCCTGACATGCGGTAGATTTGAAGTTCTAATGTGAAACTGTGAAACTTGTTCTTCCTTACTTAGTCATTTTTTGGCTTCAGATCTATACTTTCATTGTCTGTGTAGGCGGTTTATCTTTTATAAAATAACCTGCCATATACCATTAGTCCCCTTGTAAATCGCCAATCGCTTTGTCATTTATAATAGCATCAACCTTCGGTTTAACAATTTTGCATGCCTGAATACCTTTTGTCTCTTAACCTGCAATGCTTTATGCTTGTCAACCATGAATCTTAAACCGGCACAAACCTTCCTTCAGGTTGCCCAAGAAATGGCCAAGGCTTTTTATGCTTGTAACTAGGTTCCATCCCGGATTACGGAAGAAGATCTAAAAGGACATGTTATAACTGGCGCCTTACCAAAACAGAGTGAAATCCACTGGCGAGCCCCCGGCCCAGAAGATCCTCCTACACCCAAGGATGGCGCGATAGCTGTGTTTGTTGATCATCTGAGCCGTGGTTTTAAACCTCCCGGATCAAAAAAATTCCATGATGTACTTTCTAGCTTCCAGATCCACCCTCAAGATATTGGACCTAACTCTGTGTCCAATATTTGTATTTTTCAAGTGTTTTGCGAGGCTTATCTGCAAGAAGAACCGACCGTTGAACTGTTCAGGGACTTTTTCTATTTAAACTGCCGTACCGAATTTGTAGACAGGCCCAATACTGAGCTTGGCGGCGTTTCAATTCAAAAAAGAAAAGATGTCAGCTTCCCTCACGCCAAGCATCATAGTCACCCTAAGGATTGGAACCAGACTTGGTTTTATTGCAAGGATACTTCCCCTGATGATGAGAATCCTCTGCCGGGTTATCGTGCTCACCGACTTACCAATACACACCCATTTCCCCATAGGTTTACTGCAAAAGAACGGGCCAAATATGCACCACAACTTGCAAAGCTCAGAGCCTTTATGGCTAATGGTTTAACAGGAATTGACTTTGTTCGTTGCTGGATATCTTGGGGTATTTTGCCTTTAAGCCGTCGCCCCGATTTAATGTGCGAGTACACAGGGGACTCAAAAGACCCTCAACGGCACACTAACATTCAGTTAACTAACGCTGAAATCACTGAAGCTGTTAAAAGGATACTGGATAAATCGGTGGTTGTTTGCAGCAAAACATGGCTAAGTCCCTTTTGCGTTTCGAATAAACCGCCAGCTGTAAGAATTTCTTAACTCCTATTTGAACCTGACATTCTTAACTCTTCCTTATAACCTTTGCCAATCTTTTAATAGGGTGACGACCCATTTTGGAAGAAGAAACCTCAGGATAAACCGGCCAAGACCCCTCGCCCAAGACAAAGGTCGTCAAAAAGCCTGCCAAGAAGAAAGCAGCTGAATCCACCGGGTTGAACCTCGACGAGGATCTTGACAATCTGGACTCAGAGGTAGAACTTGATTCTCTTGGTTCATTTTTCATACACCTCATTGACAATGACCCTTATCAGGATGACGCTAAAGCTAGCCGAGTTGATGATGTAGAGGTAATTATTCTTTCCTCCAGTTCAGATCCTCAACCAACACAGAAAACCTGTCAAGCAAACCGGAAAGTAAAATTTTCACGCCCTCTAGCTTATCTGGATCCCAACTTTCTTTTGAAGAAACAGCAGCATGAAGCTTGCCGCACAACCCGGCATAGTGGCCAGGTGGTTACTTCATCCGGTTTACTGAACACGCCGGTTCGAAAACGCCGACCAGAGGTTTCATCCATTCCTGACATATCTTATCCCAAGGCTGGTTATTTTCGGCAAACTCTTAATCTTAATCCATCTGACTCAAACTACCAAGGAACTTCCCATTCATCCTCTGGCAAATCAACAGGGACACATCTTCCACCTCTTAAGACTGTTCCTGGGTAAGCATACTACACTTAACTCTTTATCCCTTGCACCTATTGAATATACTAACCTTTATTTCCATTCGTTTCAGAGCCAAAGCTAGGCCCGGCAAAAAGGCCAAATTGAATACACCAGCTGATGACAATCCAGCCATTGAACCAGAACAGACCCCATAACAGTTTGAGCCGAATGCTGATGCTATTCTTGATGATCCGCCACCGGAACATCATGAAACCTTTGTTGAACAGATGGAAGATGATTCGACCGGCCATGCTACTGACCTTCCAAGTCCGGCCAAAGCTGCAGATAAACCACCAAGCCCATTCAAAGTGGCTGATGACCAATCGAACGATGCCATCGTTACTGGTTTAGGCTACACAACTTCTGGCAACCCCACTGCTTTATCAAAACATAGTGCCAAGGAAGAATTTGTTGCTATGGATAAGGGCAAGTGGAAAACAGATTTGGAAAGCTATGCCCACCTCAGCGCCCAAGATATCCACTCTGGGTTTTTAACCGCATGTACACAAGCCGCGACTATGAAGCCGGTTTAGTGAACCTGATTAAAGAGCGATATGAGGTAAACATTGTTAACTCTGCATAATAGTTTCTCTTGTGTCCAATTTCTAATATCAATTCCAGTAGCCCCCAAGGGTCGGTTTATGATATCAATGTAAACTGGGACTTCGTAATACTTCAACTTTGCCTGCATAGCCCCCAAGGGTCGGTTTATCTTTCCAGGATGAACCGGGACTTTAGAGTATGAATCTTGCAATTTTTGCTTGTGTAGCCCCCAGGGACCGGTTTATACCTTTAGGATGAATCGGTACCTTTCTATCAGGAAGCTTCCAAAATTCTTAATACTCATCGTTGTAATCTGATTGAGGAGGAACAAATCCATAACCTTGACTTGAGCAAATATGCATCAGCCCCCAAGTGCCAAGTGTATAACTTGTTATGTGCTTGGGACTTTAAAATGTCAGCTGATAAAAAGCAATATGCATTAGCCCCCAAGTGCCAAGTATATAACTTGTTATGAGCTTGGGACTTCAAATATGCCCTACCAACTCATTAAATGTCTCTTGCAGGCTGATCTGAGCAAAAAGGAATCTCAAATCGCCAACCTTCAGGAAAATATCAAGTCCCAGCAAGCAGAAACTTCCAAGGCTAAAGAAGAGCTACTAGCGCTTTAATAGCCATGGAACAACTGAAGGAAAGCTTTAAAAGCGAACGGGCAGGATGGGACACTGAAAAGGAAACTCTGCTAAAGCGGGCGAAGGACGTTGAAACAACCCTTAATCCGGTCACAGAAGAACTGACTGGCTTGAAGCGGCAAATCAATGCCATCACCACTATTGTGTTTGGTAAGTACTCTTATTATAAGCTGTTAACATGTATTATCCTATGAACTGCCGGTTTATCGGTGTGCTTATTGATGCAAGATCTCGCACTACCCATCTGGGTTCTGATATGCAGAAGAAATTGAAGGCTGCCTATACTCTTATAGAGCAATTATATACCGGCGTGCAATGGATCATTTGTACTGCCTCTCATAACAAACTGCCCCCAACCTTAATCAAGGAAAAATTAGAGAAGCTATCAATGCTGCCTCCCTGGTTTGAGGAGTTAAAAAGATCAGCTGCAAGGGCAGGTGCTCTAACTGTGCTAATCTGGGCTAAAGCATGGATACCAAATCTTGACCTGGCTGATATAGGACGCGGCTATCCGAGCATAAAGGAGGACGGGTCAAATTTTGACAATGATGATCTCCGAGATTTGATGAAGGAAATGCGCCCATTAGCGAGCAAATTGGCGGAAGAGACGAATCTTTCTCATTATCAGTCGATTTATGACGCCGACAACAAACGGGTTAATGCACCAACTCATGATGTGGAAAATCTTATCCTGCCAATCCGTAAGCATACCTACACCCCAGATGTTGATCCCTCCACACTTATAAGCGACGAAGCTGTATTCAAGGCCTTAACTGGAATCGACTGGGCAACCATTGACTTCCAGCCGTTGGGTGGAGAGAAGGAGGATAACCGGCACAGGATGATCCACAACCGTCAAGTTAGCCCGACGAAGAATCATGATCCGGAGGCCGGTTTAGCCTTCTGCATACTGCAACACTTGTTGAAAACAATTATCCTTTTGGGCATCAGAACGCCTTGTAATAGGCTAGTTAAAACACCTGGTCTGCTATGCCATTGTGCATCTTCATTTTGCATGACACTGTTAATCCGCCATGATTATGCTATGTCTGATTATGATTGTTAGCAGTTTTATTCAACCTGTTTCTGCATAAAACAAGTGTAAAGTGTCCTGGCGGTTTACCGCCGGACGGGTCATAATGCCCAACATAAAATCCGGGTTTATAACCGAAGCTGTACTTAATCAAATATGAAAGATATCATACGTGTGATATTTTATCACATTGCTGGATCAGCAAGGTAGTATAATAAGGGTGATAACCCATAACTTGAACATTGATATTCCTTAGCTGTTGCCAGTTTATGAACGGACCCAGACCAAGTTTAAATAGCATAAATAAATTACACTCATAAAGTATTATAAACCGAATAAAAAAATCAAAAAAGTTTGAAATAGTCATAATTGTGGTGTTACAATGATCAAGAGGGTTAAAGCGATGGTTCGAATACGACACAGCCCCCAAGTGATTTCCCTGGTGGCCTTATGCCTATCAAGAGGTGTAGCTATGGTTCGAATACGACCAAGCCCCCAAGTGATTTCCCTGGTGTCCTTATGCCTATCAAGAGGTGTAGCTATGGTTCGAATACGACCAAGCCCCCAAGTGATTTCTCTGGTGGCCTTATGCCTATCAAGAAGTGTAGCTATGGTTCGAATACGACCAAGCCCCCAAGTGATTATGTGGGTTGTGCCCAAGAGATACCTATGTTTGAGATGTGCTATACATCAGACTCTCTTTGGTCCCTCTAATCCATGCATTAAGCCTTAAGTACATCAGAGTCCTGCTCATATGAAGTTGTGATATTGGCTTGATAGCCGGATTACCAAGGTAACAGAGCTGTGCTCTTATAATTTTGGCTTGATAGCCGGATTACCAAGGTAACAGAGCTATGCTCTTATAATATGGGCTTGATAGCCGGATTACCAAGGTAACAGAGTTGTGCTCTTATAATATGGGCTTGATAGCCGGATTATCAAGGTAACAGAGTTGTGCTCTTATAATATGGGTTTGATAGCCGGATTACCAAAATAATCAGAAACTCATGTAAGAGAACGATATAAGCCCTGCTTTAGCAAGGATGTCGGTTTATTATATCAATCATAATATATACATTGTTTAAATATGTACATACGGAGAGCCTGTGGCTCATGTGTAATATGGCCTAAGCTGAGCAATATTCCAGGGCCGGTCGGTCTCCTCCTCCGACGTGCGTGAGTCCTTGTGGTCTCGAACATCGATAAGGTAATATGACCCATCGTTTAGATTCTTGCTAACCACAAAGGGTCCCTCCCAAGGTGGGGATAACTTGTGCATATCAGCCTGATCCTGGATGAGCCAGAGCAGCAGATCACCTTCTTGAAAAGTTCTGGTTTTAACCCGGCGGCTATGGTAACGGCGCAGGTCGTGCTGGTAAATCGCCGAACGAGCCGTTGCAATATCACGCTCTTCATCCAACAGGTCAAGTGCTTCCTGATGTGCTTTTTCATTGTCAGCTTCAACATAAGCCGCCACACGGGGCGAGTCATGACAGATGTCACTAGGGAGAATTGCTTCTACTCCATAAACCATGAAAAAGGGCGTATAACCTGTAGACCTATTGGGGTGGTATTAATGCTCCATGATACGGAAGGTAACTCCTTGACCCAACAACCCGGCGTCCTCTACAAAGGAATCATAAGCCGGGGTTTAATACCTCTTAAGATCTCTTGATTGGCTCTCTCAGCTTGACCCTTAGACTGGGGGTGAGCTACTAATGATATATCAAGCCGGATATGCTCACGTTGACAAAATCTTCCATAGCTCCCTTGGAAAGGTTAGTGCCATTGTCAGTGATAATTCTATGTGGAAAGCCAAAGCGGAAAATCACTTTCTTCATGAACTGAACCGCCGTCGCTACATCACATTTGCTCACTGGCTCGGCCTCTACCCACTTAGTAAACTTGTCAACTGCCACCAGGACATGGGTCTTCTTATCCTTGGATCTCTTAAAGGGCCCCGCCATATCAAGCCACCAGACTGCAAATGGCCAAGTGATTGGAATCATCCGTAAATCCTGAGCCAGAACATGAGCTCGACGTGCAAATTTCTGACAACCGTCACACCTTCTGACCAAGTCCTCAGCATCAGCATGAGCCGTCAGCCAATAAAAACCATGACGAAAAGCTTTGGCTACCAGAGACTTTGAACCGGCATGATGCCCATAGTCCCCTTCATGGATCTCACAGAGGATCTCATAGCCTTCTTTCGGAGACACACAACGCTGAAACGCCCCTGTAACGCTGCAATGATGCAACTCTCCGTTGACAATAGTCATTGACTTGGACCGCCGGATTATCTGTCAGGCCAAAACCTCATCCTCAGGTAACTCGCCCCGGGTCATATATGCCAAATAGGGAACCGTCCAATCCGGGATAACATGAAGAGCCGCCACCAATTGTGCCTCGGGGTCAGGAATAGCCAAATCCTCCTTCGTGAGTAACTTGACCGACGGGTTATGAAGGACATCGAGAAAAACGTTGGGCGGCACTGGTTTACGTTGAGAACCCAGCCGACTTAAAGCGTTTGTCGCTTCATTCTTCCTCCGGTCCACATGTTCAACCTGGTAACCCTTGAAATAACCAGCGATAATATCCACCTCCTGTCGATAAGTCGCCATGAGTGGATCCTTAGAGTCCCAAGTGCCTGATACTTGTTGAGCTACCAAATCTGAGTCACCAAAGCACCTAACCCGGCTTAAGTTCATCACCTTAGCCACTCGAAGACCGTGGAGTAAAGCCTCATATTCCGCTGCATTGTTAGTGCAAGGAAACATTAAACGAAGGACATAACAGAATTTATCACCTCGAGGGGAAGCTAGCACAACTCCAGCCCCCGAGCCCTCCAATTTCCTGGACCCATCAAAGTGAAGAGTCCAATATGTGTTATCCGGCTTTTCCTCTGGTGTCTGCAATTCTGTCTAGTCATTGATGAAATCCATAAGTGCCTGGGACTTGATTGCCGTTCGAGGCATATACTTTAACCCATGAGGTCCAAGCTCAATGGCCCACTTGGCAACCCGGCCAGTTGCTTCCCTGTTTTGGATTATATCCCCCAAAGGAGCAGAGCTGATCACAATGATGGAGTGACCCTGAAAGTACTGTTTAAGCTTCCGGCTTTCCATAAAAACTCCATACACCAGGTTCTGCCAATATGGGTATCTTTGTTTGGACTCAATGAGTACCTCACTGATATAATAAACCGGCCGTTGAACCGGATATTCCTTGCCTGCCTCCTTCCACTCTACCACAATAGCCACACTGATAGCTCGGGCATTAGCAACCACATATAACAACAATGGCTCTTTATCAACGGGAGCAACAAGCATGGGAAGCTCGGCTAATTGTTTCTTTAAGTCCTCAAATGTTGCATCAGCCGCATCACTCCAGACAAAATTATCTGTCTTTTTCATCATCTGATACAGAGGGATAGCCTTCTCCCCCAACCGGCTGATAAACCGGCTCAATGCTGCAATACGACCCGCCAGACGTTGAACATTGTTAATGCACGCCGGTTTAGCCAGAGAAGTGATTGCTTTGATCTTGTCTGGGTTAGCCTCAATACCCCTGTTAGACACTAGAAAACCCAAGAGCTTGCCTGCCAATACACCAAAGGTACACTTGGCCGGATTAAGCATCAACTTATAAACTCAGAGATTCTCAAAAGTTTCCTTCAAATCATCTATAAACGTTTCCTCCTTCCTGGACTTGACAACTATATCATCCACATAAGCATGAACATTGCACCCAATCTGATTATGAAGACAATTCTGCATGCAGCGCTGATAAGTCGCCTGGGCACTTTTGAGCCCAAAAGGCATAGATACATAGCAGAAGGCTCCAAAGGGAGTTATAAAAGCCGTCTTCTCCTGGTCCTTAACAGTCATCTTGATCTGATGATAACCAGAGTAAGAATCCAGAAAACTCAAACGCTCACAACCCGTCGTAGCATCAATTATTTGATCAATACGAGGGAGAGCAAAGGGATCAGCTGGACAAGCTTTGTTCAAATCTATGTAGTCCACACACATACGCCAAGTGTCTATCTTCTAAAGCACTTGCACCGGGTTAGCTAACCACTCAGGGTGAAAACCTCCACAATAAAACCTGCTGCCAAGAGCCGGGCTACCTCTTCACCAATAGCCTTATGCCCTTCTTCATTCAAGCGGTGGAGAAACTGCATGACTGTTTTAAACTTAGGATCGATATTAAGAGTGTGCTCAGCGAGGTCCCTCGGTACACCTGGCATGTCAGAAGGTTTCCATGCAAAGATGTCCAGGTTCTCATAGATGAACTCGATGAGCGTGCTTTCCTATTTCGGATCCAGATTAGCACTAATGCTAAACTGCTTGGATGAATCACGAGGAACAAAATCAACTGACTTGGTTTCCTCAGCCGATTTAAACTTCAATGCATGAACATGCTCTGTAGTTGGCTTTTTCAAAGAAGCATATCCGCCAGATCAACATTGTCCTTATAAAATTTCAAATCCTCTGTTGCACAAACCGACTCAGCATAAGCCGCATCACCTTCCTCACATTCCAAGGCTATCTTTCGGCTCCCATGTACCGTGATGGTCCCCTTATGACCTAGAATCTTGAGCTGTAGATAAACATAACAGGGTCTTTCCATAAACTTAGCATAAGCCGGCCGTCCAAACAGAGCATGATAAGGGCTTTTGATTTTCACCACCTCAAAGGTCAATGTCTCGGATTGGGAGTCATACTCATCTCCAAACGCAACTTCTAGAGCTATCTTACCAACCGGATATGCTGACTTACCAGGCACCACACCATGAAAAACAGTGTTGGACGGTTTAAGGTTTTTATCCGTCAACCCCATACGACGGAAGGTTTCATAATAGAGGATGTTGATGCTGCTCCCTCCGTCCATGAGCACCTTGGTGAACTTATACCCTCCAACCTGAGGTGCAACCACCAACGCCAGATGACCCAGATTATCAACCCGGGGCAGATGATCCTCTCGACTCCACACAATGGGCTGCTCAGACCAGCGCAAGTAATGGGGTATGGCCGGTTCAACGGAGTTTACTGCCCTTTTTATGAAGCTTCTGATCCCGCTTACACAAACTTGTGGTGAAGACGTGGTATTGCCCGCTATTCAGCTGTTTCAGGTTACTCTGATATCCAGACTACTACTGCTGATTCCCCTGACCGGACTTTTGCCGATAGCCCCCCTGATTGCTCTGACTGCCTTGATGACCTTGGAATCCAGAGCCTGAACCACTACCACCGTAACCCAGCCCCTGTGAACCGGATCCTGGACCACCTCCCGGTCCATGGTTACCTTGAAAAAGATTTGAATTCTTGAACTCCTTCATAATATAACAATCCTTCCAGAGATGAGTAGACGGTCTGTGACGTGTACCATGCTTTGGACAGGGTTGATTCAACAGATACTCAAGATTCATGCATGATCCTCGGTTTGCGGGGCGGTCTACCCTTGCGGCCCTAGCCATCATTCTGCGTATTGGTATTTGCTACAAAGTCTAGGTTGTTATCGGCCTTGCACTTACCATTACCTCCTTGATTCGCCGCCGGGTTATGCTGCTGCCCTTTAGTGCTGCTCCTCTTCTTTCCCTTTCCCAGTTTGTCATCATCAGATTCGGGGTCCTTGGTACTGTCAGAGTCAGCGTACTTAACTAGAGCTGCCATAAGTGTCCCCATGTCATTGCAATGACGTTTGAGCCATCCTAATTTCTGCTTGAGGGTCATAAAACGACAATTTTTCTCCAACATCAGGACGGCTGAATCGGCATTGATCCGGTCTGAAGAATGCAATATCGTTGAAACCCGGCGCACCCAATGGGTTGTTGATTCACCTTCTTCCTGGACACAGGAGGCCAAATCCACAATCGACATGGGTTGCTTGCACGTGTCCTTGAAATTCTGGATAAATCGGGCTTTTAACTCGGCCCACGACCCAATGGAGTTAGCTGGTAGTCCCTTCAACCACGTACGAGCCGTTCCTTCTAACATCATGGTAAAAAAACTTAGCACATGCAGCCTCGTCAACATCTAGCAGCTCCATCGCCATCTCATAACTCTCGACCCACGCTTCCGGAGGTAAATCGGCCGTATAATTAGGCACCTTACGGGGGCCCTTACAATCCGTGGGCAACCGTACGTTCCGCAAAGCCAGGGCCAAACACGGCACACCCAGAGATATGAAGGTTACTCCTGTTTCAAACCAAAGTCACTGGATGGAACGGAGAAGGTTGACGGGCCACATAGTGTGCTGCTAACTCGGCTTCTCGACGTGCTCCACCTTGGCCCCCCACGTTCTGAACATCGGCACCACCGCCCGCTGGGTTATGACCACGGGGCGGGTTATGATTCCGCGCACTGCTTGACACAGATGCTTCTTCGATATGTCTGCTATAACTCCGGCTTGGGCGAGGGGTGGAATGAATCCTCTCATGACTGTACGAATAAGCCTGCTGCTGAGTCAAAGCTGTTTGAAGGAGCTCCCTAGCCCATAGCATCTCAACCTCTATGGGGGACTCGCCTTCGACCGGGAGGGCTACTAATCGTGAATCGGCGGCGACTATGTTATCCAAGGGGTTGGAGAAATGACCCGGAGGCGTTGACATGTGCTGCGACGGGATATTCGGATGAGGCAGATCCATTGTGCACGGCTGAACCGGCGCCCTAGTTCCAGGTGCTTCGACCCGGTTTACCGCTGGCTGATTACTAGTTCCTGCTCCTGGCATGTTAAAGAGATTCCTTGGCTCTTAAACCGGAGGCAGGTGAGACCGGTACCTTCTCCTTATTACATCATTTGACGTGTTCTGATCCAACATAAGCCGATAAGCCTACGCATCCAACTCGGCTCGCTCTACAGCCATCCTGGTGTTCTCGGCTGCCAGGTCTGCCTTGGCTTGAACTATCTGATCCTTCACCTTCACGACTTCTGCGTTATGCTGATCTTGATTCGCTGGGTTAACTTCAGCCACCAGCAGTGTTGCCAGAGCGTCAAATAAACCAGACAAGACCTGAGCTGGCGGTTGCGCAGGGCCTCCTGCCCCAGCTGTTGTCGTTGCTGCTGAACAGGAGATCATTGCTGCCGCGGTTGATGAATGTTGTGCTGACTGGGTACCGGCCATGAAGATCGCAACTCGGCTCGGCAGATCAAAGGGGTCCGGAATACTGTCGCCATCGGAACAGCCCCCAAACCGGCCATCTTGCAGTTGGTACAATGACTCGGTCTCTTCGGTAGATGACTCATCATCAGAGTAAACGACGGTTTCCCCACCAGATACCGATCTATCCTCAGACTCCGCTCTGTGGACGACTCCCATGAAGGTACGCTTCACGGCAGGCTGAACCCGGGCGGATCTCGCATGCAGAGCCATTTCGACGATGTCGATGCAGATGTCCGGCTCAGGGCCCGGTTCGCCGATCTTGCCAATGAAAACGTGAATACCGCCAAAGGGGACATGATATCCATACTCAATTGAGCCTGCCTTGGGGCCCCAGCTTGCATCATCGATGTAGAGCTTGCCGCGACGACTCTTGGTCATCTGGCCCACAACGTATCCCTTGAGCCCTTCGAAGCTTCCCTCTAAGAACTTGAAACCATCGTGCGATGGCCCCACGGTGGGCGCTAACTGTCGTGGTTTTGTCACGACAGATGTCCTACTGTGAGGACTTAGTTAGTCGTGGAGCCATCGCGACGGGTTAACTTAAAGGGGTTAAAGCAGGACAAAGAACGCAAGGATTTTATACTGGTTCGGCCCCTTGCGGTGAAGGTAAAAGCCTAATCCAGTTGTGGTGGAATTGCTAGGGTTTCGATGACCTGGGTGCGAATCCGCTTTGCCTGGCTCTTGATCTGTTGTTTCTTGTCCTTGAACCGTCGCCGGGTCTTCCCTTTATATACACAGGTTGACACCCGAAGGTTAATAGAATCCCGGACGGCTCATAAACATGTACGGCTCGGTTTCTGCCCTTTCCTATCTTACAACACAAGTTACACACCATATGGCGGTTTACGTCTACGGGCCCTAATCCGCCTTTGGGCCCTGAGCCTTTAGATCTCTATAATAAAGCACCATGCTCCTTGTCTTCATGGGCTTTAATATTGATAACTCCTTATGGATATAACCCGGCCCCTCCTGGGCGGTTTATACTCAGTAGTTATATCCCCAACAAGTACGATGGCTATGAGGTCGAGGCAATGAAGCTCTTCCTCACCGGCGACGATGGAAAGTAGCGGCGGCACTAGGTCAGAGAGCTCGAGCGAGGGGAGTGAGGTCGAGCGGGGTAAATGCGGTCCAAGGAGGGTGAGGGGTACTTATAGCCGAGGTGAAAAACCACTTGTCCGAGGAAAATGGACAAACATGCCCCTGACCCTTCTCATCCTAGCAACATGTGTCACCCACGTACTGTTAAGTGGAGATCGTGTGAGATCATGGGTGAATAGAATAATCATATCATGGGATGTGGAACGGTTTGAGCGGCAAAAGCCGAAAATTCAGATAAGAATATTTTAAAGTTTCGTTCACAAATTCTTCAGCTGATAAGGACACAATGAAGATTTTGAACAGGTTTCAAATAGAACGCACATGAAGAATTTGTGAACAGACTGGGTTGAGTTTAGCATAGAGGGGGAAGGGTCCGATCACATTCACTTAGCAGAAAAGTCAACTTCAAGAATTAGCAATAAGTGAATGTTATAGAGGAAAAAAACTCAAATATATATATAGTGAATGAATAACAAGGTCGGAAAGAGTGAAGACTTGCAAACTTGAAGAATTTGAACTACCGAGGAATTTCAAAACTGAAGAAAAACTCAAATTGAAGATTTTCAACTTTTGTTGGTGGCATGACCCACCGTATAAGAATGATGATTTCACACGCCGCAAACAATTGTCGTAGGGCTCTGAGAATCAAGTTCTTCGTTAATTTCTTCACCCTTAGAGGGTTAGTCTTCATTGATTGAAGAAAAACGTTACTTCGTGTGTTGCACATCGAAGTCATCAATTTTGCATAAGTGTTAGGATGTGTCCTTTTCAAAGAACATTAGAAGATTCTAAGATATTTAGCTCACATCACAACTTGTTAAATCTCTTCTCATCCAAGGGCTTTGTGAAGATATCGGCTAGCTGTTCTTCGGTCTTCACGTGCTCGATAGAGATTTTGCCCTTCAACACATGATCACGAAGAAAATGATGACGATTCTAGATGTGCTTTGTCTTCGAGTGCTGAAATGGGTTATGAGAAATCTTGATGGCACTCTCATTGTCACAGAAGAGTGACATATTCTTCACATTGATTGCCTGGTCCTTGAGGGTTTGCTTCATCCATAGCAATTGAGCATAACACGAACCAGCAGCAATGTACTCAGCTTCAGCAGTAGAGAGTGATACACAGTTCTGAAGGAAATATGCCCTAGAGGCAATAATAAAGTTGTTATTTATATTTCCTTATATCATGATAAATGATTATTATTCATGCTAGAATTGTATTAACTGGAAACTTAGTACATGTGTGAATACGTAGACAAACAGTATGTCCCTAGTGTGCCTCTACTAGACTAGCTCGTTAATCAAAGATGGTTAAGTTTCCTGACCATAGACATGTGTTGTCATTTGATGAACGGGATCACATCATTAGAGAATGATGTGATGGACAAGACCCATCAGTTAGCTTAGCATTATGATCATTTAGTTTTATTGCTATTGCTTTCTTCATGACTTATACATGTTCCTCTGACTATGAGATTATGCAACTCCCGAATACTGGAGGAACACCTTGTGTGCTATCAAACGTCACAACGTAACTAGGTGATTATAAAGATGCTCTACAGGTGTCTCCGATGGTGTTTGTTGAGTTGGCATAGATCAAGATTACGATTTGTCACTCCGTGTATCGGAGAGGTATCTTTGGGCCCTCTCAGTAATGCACACCACTATGAGCCGTGCAAGCAATGTGACTAATGAGTTAGTTGCTGGATGTTGCATTATGAAACGAGTAAAGAGACTTGCCGGTAACGAGATTGAACTAGGTATGATGATACCGATGATCGAATCTTGGGCAAGTAACATACTGATGACAAAGGGAATATGATGTGGTTTGACCGATAAAGATCTTCGTAGAATATGTAGGAGCCAATATAAGCATCCAGGTTCCGCTATTGGTTATTAATCGGAGATGTGTCTCAATCATGTCTACAAAGTTCTCGAACACGTAGGGTCCACACGCTTAATGTTCGATGACGATTTGTATTATGAGTTGTGTGATTTGATGACCGAAGTTTGTTCGGAGTCCCGAATGAGATCACAGACATGACGAGGAGTCTAGAAATGGTCGAGAGGTAAAGATTCATATATTGGAAGGTTGCATTTGGACATCGGAATGGTTCCGAGTGTTTCGGGCATTTTTTCGGAGAACTGGGAGGTTTTCGGAACCCCCCGGGAGAAGTATTGGGCCTATTGGGCCTTATTGGAGGAGAGGAGAAAGGCAACATGAGAGGGGCACCCCCCTTGCCCAAACCAAATTGTACTAGGGGAGGGGGCAGCCCCCTCTTTCCTTCTCCCTCTCTCTCCCTTCCCCTTTTCCCTCTCCGGTGCAAGGAAGGAGGGGGCCGAATCATACTTGGACTAGGAGTTAGGACTCCCCCCTTATGGCACGCCCCCTAGGCTGGTCCCCTCCTCCTCCCCCTTTATATATGGAGGCTGGGGGGCACCCCAAAGGCACAACAGACATCTCTTAGCCAAGTGCGGTGCCCCCTCCACAGTTTATCACCTCGGTCATATCGTCGTAGTGCTTAGGTGAAGCCCTGCGCCGGTAACTTCATCATCACCGTCGCCACGCCGTCGTGCTGACGGAACTCTCCCTTATCCTCGACTTGATCAAGAGCTCGAGGGATGTCATCGTGCTGAACGTGTGCTGAACACGAAGGTGTCATACGTTCGGTACTTGGATCGGTTGGATCATGAAGGCATTCGACTACATCAACCACGTTACTAAACGCTTCCGCTTTCGGTCTACGAGGGTACGTGGACAAACTCTCTCCGTCTCGTTGCTATGCATCTCCTAGATAGATCTTGCATGATCATAGGAAAATTTTGAAATACTGCGTCCCCAACAGTGGCATCCGAGCCAGGTCTATGCGTAGATGTTATATGCACGAGTAGAACACAAAGAGTTGTGGGCGATAATAGTCGTACTGCTTACCACCAATGTCTTACTTTGATTCGGCGATATTGTTGGATGAAGCGGCTCGGACCGACATTACATGACCGCATTCATGAGATTGGTTTTGGCGACGTGCTTCGCACACACGTGGCTGGCGGGTGTCTGTTTCTCCAACTTTAGTTGAATCGAGTTTGATTACGGCCGGTCCTTGTTGAAGGTTAAAATAGCACACTTGACAAAAAATCGTTGTGGTTTTTATGCGTAGGTAAGAATGGTTCTTGCTAGAAGCCCATGGCAGCCATGTAAAACTCGCAACAACAAATTAAAGGACGTCTAACTTGTTTTTGCAGGGCATGATGTGATGTGATATGGTCAAGACGTGATGAGATATAAATTGTTGTATGAGATGATCATGTTTTGTAGAAGTTATCGGCAACTGGCAGGAGCCTTATGGTTGTCACTTTATTGTATGAAATGCAATCACCATGTAATTGCTTTACTTTATCACTAAGTGGTAGCGATAGTCGTGGAAGCAATAGTTGGCGAGACGACAACGATGCTATGATGGAGATCAAGGTGTCAAGCCGGTGACGATGGAGATCATGATGGTTCTTTGGATATGGAGATCAAAGGCACAAGATGACGATGACCATATCATGTCACATATTTTGATTGCATGTGATGTTTATCCCTTATGCATCTTATTTTGCTTAGTACGGCGGTAGCATTATAAGATGATCCCTCACTAAATTTTATGGTACAAGTGTTCTCCTTGAGTATGCACCATTGCTACAGTTCGTCGTGCCGAGACACCACGTGATGATCGGGTGTGATAAGCTCTATGTTCACATACAACGGGTGCAAGCCGGTTTTGCACATGCAGAATACTCGGGTTAAACTTGACGAGCCTAGCATATGCAGATATGGCCTCGGAACACTGAGACCGAAAGGTCGAACATGAATCATATAGTAGATATGATAAACATAGTGATGTTCACCATTGAAAACTACTCCATCTCACGTGATGATTGGACATGGTTTAGTTGATATGGATCACGTGATCATTTAGATGACTAGAGGGATGACTATCTAAGTGGGAGTTCTTAAGTAATATGATTAATTGAACTTTAATTTATCATGAACTTAGTACCTAATAGTATTTGCATGTCTATGTTGTTGTAGGTCAATGGCCCGTGCTACCATTCGCTTGAATTTTAATGCGTTCCTAGAGAAATGTAAGTTGAAAGATGATGGTAGCAACTACACGGACTGGGTCGATAACTTGAGGATTATCCTCATTGCTGCACAGAAGAATTACGTCCTGGAAGCACCGCTAGGTGCAAGACCCGTGATGTCTAGTACACAACCTTCTTCTTGTAGACGTTGTTCGGCCTCCAAGTGCAGAGGTTTGTAGGATAGAAGCAACTTTCCCTCAAGTGGATGACCTAAGGTTTATCAATCTGTGGGAGGCGTAGGATGAAGATGGTCTCTCTCAAACAACCCTGCAACCAAATAACAAAGAGTCTCTTGTGTCCCCAACACACCCAATACAATGGTAAATTGTATAGGTGCACTAGTTCGACGAAGATATGGTGATACAAGTGCAATATGGATGGTAGATACAGGTTTTTGTAATCTGAAAATATAAAAACAGCAAGGTAACTAATGATAAAAGTGAGCGTAAACGGTATTGCAATGCGTTGAAACAAGGCCTAGGGTTCATACTTTCACTAGTGCAAGTTCTATCAATAATAATAACATAATTGGATCATATAACAATCCCTCAACATGCAACAAAGAGTCACTCCAAAGTCACTAATAGCGAAGAACAAACGAATGGATTATTGTAGGGTACGAAACCACCTCAAAGTTAACCTTTCCGATCAATCCATTGGGCTATTCCTATAAGTGTCACAAACAGCCCTAGAGTTCATAGTAAAATAACACCTTAAGACACAAATCAACCAAAACCCTAATGTCACCTAGATACTCCAATGTCACCACAAGTATCCGCGGGTATGATTATACGATATGCATCACACAATCTCAGATTCATCTATTCAACCAACACAAAGAACTTCAAAGAGTGCCCCAAAGTTTCTACCGGAGAGTCAAGACAAAAACGTGTGCCAACCCCTATGCATAAGTTCACTAGGTCACAGAACTCGCAAGTTGATCACCAAAACATACATCAAGTGGATCACGTGAATATCCCATTTTCACCACAGATAAGCACATGCAAGACATACATCAAGTGTTCTCAAATCCTTAAAGACTCAATCAGATAAGATAACTTCAAAGGGAAAACTCAATTCATCACAGTGAGATAGAGGGGGAGAAACATCATAAGATCAAACTATAGTAGCAAAGCTCGCGATACATCAAGATCGTGCTAAATCAAGAACACGAGAGAGAGAGAGAGATATCAAACACATAGCTATTGGTGCGTACCCTCAGCCCCGAGGGTGAAATACTCCCTCCTCGTCATGGAGAGAGCTGGGACGATGAAGATGGCCATCGGTGATGGATCCCCCCTCCGGCAGGGTGCCGGAACAGGGTCCCGATTGGTTTTTGGTGGCTACAGAGGCTTGCGGCGGCGGAACTCCTGATATAGGTTTCTTTTCGGGTGTTTATGTATTTATAGGAATTTT
>NC_041388.1:285112316-285137427 GCF_002162155.2 Triticum dicoccoides
TCTGAGTCATCCACGAGATAGGGGGCGAGCCCAGGGGGGTAAGGCACGCCCTCCACCCTCGTGGATGGCTCGGGACTCTTTTGGCCCAACTCATTTACTTCGGGGGTTCTTTTGGTCCATAAAAAATCATCAAAAATTGGCACGTCAATTGGACTCCATTTGGTATTCCTTTTCTGTAAAACTCAAAAACAAGGAAAAACAAAAAGTGACATTGGGCTCTAGGTTAATAGGTTAGTCCCAAGAATCATATAAAATAGCATATAAATGCATATAAAACATCCAAGATGGATAATATAATATCATGGAATAATCAAAATTATAGATACGTTGGAGATGTATCAACCCGCTGCAGGAGCAACTCCAGATGTTATGAATGTCTGGCAGAGCAAAGCTGATGACTACTCGATAGCTCAGTGCGCCATGCTTTACGGCTTAGAATCGAGACTTCAAAGACGTTTTGAACATCATGGAGCATATGAGATGGTCCAGGAGTTGAAGTTAATATTTCAAGCAAATGCCCGAATTGAGAGATATGAAGTCTCCAATAAGTTCTATAGCTACAAAATGGAGGAGAATAGTTCTTTCAGTGAACACATACTCAGAATGTCTGGGTACCACAACCACTTGACTTAGCTGGAAGTTGATCTTCTTGATGATAGATTCATTGACAAAGTTCTTCAATCATAGCCACCAAGCTATAAAGGCTTCATGATGAACTATAATATGCAAGGGATGGAAAAGAAAATTCCCGAGCTCTTCGGGATGATAAAGGCTACGGAGGTAGAAATCAAGGAGCATGAAGTGTTGATGGTTAACAAAACCACTAGTTTCAAGAAAAAGGGCAAAGGGAAGAAGGGGAACTCCAAGAAGAACAACAAGCCAGTTGCAGCTCAAGAGAAGAAGCCCAAGTATGGACCTAAGCTTGATATTGAGTGCTTCTACTACAAAGGGACTGGACACTGGAAGCGGAACTGCCCCAAGTATTTGGCGGATAAGAAGGATGGTAAAGTGAAAGGTATATTTGATATACATGTTATTGATGTGTACCTTACTAATGCTCGTAATAGCACCTGGGTATTTGATACTGGTTTTGTTGCTCATATTTGCAACTCGAAATAGGGGCTACGAATTAAATGAAGATTGGCTAAGGACGAGGTGATGATGCGTGTGGAAAATGGTTCCAAAGTCGATGTGATCGCCGTCGGCACACTACCTCTACATCTACCGTCGGGATTAGTTCTAGACCTAGATAATTGTTATTTGGTGCCAGCATTGAGCATGAACATTATATCTGGATCTTGTTTGATGCGAGACGGTTATTCACTTAAATCAGAGAATAATGGTTGCTCTATTTATATGAGTAGTATCTTCTATGGTCATGCACCCTTGATGAGTGGTCTTTTTGTTGAATCTCGATTGTAGTGATACACATATTCATAATATTGAACCAAAAAGATGCAAGGTTAATAATGATAGTGCAACTTATTTGTGGCACTGCCGTTTAGGTCATATTGATGTAAAGCGCATGAAGAAACTCCATGTTGATGGGCTTTTGGAATCGCTTGATTATGAATCACTTGATGCTTGTGAGCCATGCCTCGTGTGCAAGATGACTAAGACTCTGTTCTCCGAAACAATGGAGCGAGCAACAGACTTATAGGAAATAATACATACTGATGTATGCGGTCCGATGAGTGTTGAGGCTCGTGGCAGGTATCGTTATTTTCTGACCTTCACAGATGATTTGAGCAGATATGGGTATATCTACTTAATGAAACATAAGTCTGAAACATTTGAAAAGTTCAAAGAATTTCAGAGTGAAGTGGAAAATCATCATAACAAGAAAATAAAGTTTCTATAATCTGATCATGGAGGTGAATATTTGAGTTATGAGTTTGGTCTTCATTTGAAACAATGTGGAATAGTTTCACAACTCATGCCACCTGGAACACCACAGCGTAATGGTGTGTCCGAACGTCATAATCGTACTTTATTAGATATGGTGCGATCTATGATGTCTCTTACCGATTTACCGCTATCGTTTGGGGTTTATGCTTTAGAGACAGTTGCATTCACGTTAAATAGGGCACCATCTAAATCCGTTGAGACGACACCATATGAACTGTGGTTTGGCAAGAAACCTAAGTTGTCATTTCTTAAAGTTTGGGGCTACGATGCTTATGTGAAAAAGATTCAACCTAATAAGCTCGAACCCAACTCGGAGAAATGTGTCTTCATTGGATACCCAAAGGAGACTGTTGGGTACACCTTCTATCATAGATCCGAAGGCAAGATATTCGTTGCTAAGAATGGATCCTTTCTAGAGAAGGAATTTCTCTCGAAAGAAGTGAGTGGGAGGAAAGTAGAACTTAATGAGGTAATTGTACCTTCTCCCGAATTGAAAGTAGTTTATCACATAAATCAGTTCCAGTGATTCCTACACCAATTAGTGAGGAAGCTAATTATGATGATCATGAAACTTCGGATCAAGTTACTACCGAACCTCGTAGGTCAACCAGAGTATGATCCGCACCAGAGTGGTACGGTAATCCTGTTCTGGAGGTCATGTTACTTAACCATGATGAACCTACGAACTATGAGGAAGCGATGATGAGCCCAGATTCCGCAAAATGGCTTGAGGCCATGAAATCTGAGATGGGATCCATGTATGAGAACAAAGTATGGACTTTGATTGACTTGCCCGATGATCGGTGAGTCATTGAGAATAAAGGGATCTTTAAGAAGAAGACTGACGCTGGCGGTAATGTTACTGTCTACAAAGCTCGACTTGTTGCGAAAGGTTTTCGTCAAGTTCAAGGAGTTGACTACGATGAGACCTTCTCACTCGTAGCGATGCTTAAGTCTGTCCAAATCATGTTAGCAATTACTGCATTTTAGGATTACGAAATTTGGAAAATGGATGTCAAAACTACATTCCTTAATGGATATCTTAAAGATGAGTTGTATATGATGCAACCAAAAGGTTTTGTCGATCCTAAAGGTGCTAACAAAGTGTGTAAGCTCTAGCGATCCATTTATGGACTAGTGCAAGCCTCTCGGAGTTGGAATATACGCTTTGATAGTGTGATCAAAGCATATGGTTTTATACAGACTTTTGGAGAAGCATGTATTTACAAGAAAGTGAGTGGGAGCTCTGTAGCATTTCTAATATTATATGTGGATGACATATTGTTGATTGGAAATAATATAGAATGTCTGGATAGCATAAAAGGATACTTGAATAAGAATTTTTCAATGGAAGACCTCGGTGAAGCGACTTATATATTGGGCATCAAGATCTATAGAGATAGATCAAGATGCTTAATTGGACTTTCACAAAGCACATACCTTGATAAAGTTTTGAAGAAGTTCAAAATGGACCAGTCAAAGAAAGGGTTCTTGCCTGTGTTACAAGGTGTGAAGTTGAGTCAGACTCAATGCCCGACCACTGCAGAAGATAGAGAGAAAATGAAAGTCATTCCCTATGCCTCAGCCATAGGTTCTATCATGTATGCAATGCTATGTACCAGACCTGATGTGTGCCTTGCTATAAGTTTAGTAGGGAGGTACCAAAGTAATCCAGGAGTGGATTACTGGACAATGATCAAGAACATCCTGAAATACCTGAAAAAGGACTAAGGATATGTTTCTCATCTATGGAGGTGACAAAGAACTCTTTGTAAATGGTTACGTCGATGCAAGCTTTGGCACTAATCCGGATGAATCTAAGTCACAAACCGGATATGTATTTACATTGAATGGTGGAGCTGTTAGTTGGTGCAGTTCCAAGCAGAGCGTCGTGGCGGGATCTACGTGTGAAGCGGAGTGCATAGCTGCTTCGGAAGCAGCAAATGAAGGAGTCTGGATGAAGGAGTTCATATCTGATCTAGGTGTAATACCTAGTGCATCGGGTCCAATGAAATTCTTTTGTGACAATACTGGAGCAATTGCCTTGGCGAAGGAATCCAAATTTCACAAGAGAACCAAACACATCAAGAGACGCTTCAATTCCATCCGCGATCAAGTCAAGGAGGGAGACATAGAGATTCGCAAGATACATACAGATCTGAATGTTGCAGACCCGTTGACTAAGCCTCTCCCATGAGCAAAACATTATCAGCACCAAGACTCCATGGGTGTTAGAATCATTACTATGTAATCCAGATTATTGACTCTAGTGCAAGTGCGAGACTGAAGGAAATATGCCCCAGAGGAAATAATAAAGTTGTTATTTATATTTCCTTATATCATGATAAATTTTTATTATTCATGCTAGAATTGTATTAACCGGAAACTTAGTACATGTGTGAATACATAGGCAAACAATATGTCCCTAGTGTGCCTCTACTAGACTAGCTCATTAAGCAAAGATGGTTAAGTTTCCTGACCACAAACATGTGTTGTCATTTGACGAATGGGATCACATCATTAGAGAATGATGTGATGGACAAGACCCATCCGTTAGCTTAGCATTATGATCATTTAGTTTTATTGCTATTGCTTTCTTCATGACTTATACATGTTCCTCTCACTATGAGATTATGTGACTCCCGAATACCGGAGGAACACCTTGTGTTCTATCAAACGTCACAACGTAACTGGGTGATTATAAAGATGCTCTACAGGTGTCTCCAATGGTGTTTGTTGAGTTGGCATAGATCGAGATTAGGATTTTTAACTCCGTGTATCGCAGAGGTATCTCTGGGCCCTCTCGGTAATGCACATCACTATGAGCCTTGCAAGCAATGTGACTAATGAGTTAGTTGCGGGATGTTTCATTACGGAACGAGTAAAGAGACTTGCCAGTAACGAGATTGAACTAGGTACGATGATACCGACGATCGAATCTCTGGCAAGTAACATATCGATGACAAAAGGAATGTTGTTATGCGGTTTGACCAGTAAAGATCTTCATAGAATATGTAGGAACGAACATGAGCATCCAGGTTCCGCTATTGGTTATTGACCGGAAGTGAGTCTCAGTCATGTCTACATAGTTCTCGAACCCATAGGGTCCGCACGCTTAATGTTCGATGACGATAGGTATTATGAGTTTATGTGTTTTGATGTACCGAAGGTAGTACGGAGTCCCAAAATGATCGAGACATAAAGATTCATAATATTGGAAGGTTGCATTTGGACATCGGAATGGTTCTGAGTGGTTCGGGCATTTTTCCGGAGAACCGGGAGGTTACCGGAACCCCCCGGGAGAAGTATTGGGCCTATTGGGCCTTATTGGAGGAGAGGATAAAGGCCATTTGAGAGGGGCGCTCCCCCCTTGCCCAAACTGAATTGGACTAGGGGAGGGGGCGGCCCCCTCTTTCCTTCTCCCTCTCTCTCCCTTCCCCTTTTCCCTCTCCGGTGGAAGGAAGGAGGGGGTCCGAATCCTACTTGGACTAGGAGTCCATGTAGGAGTCCCCCCTTATGGCACGCCCCCCTAGGCCGGCCACCTCCTCCTCCCCCTTTATATACGGAGGCCGGGGGACACCCCAGAGGCACAACAGACATCTCTTAGCTGTGTGCGGTGCCCCCTCCATAGCTTACCACCTCAATCATATCGTCGTAGTGCTTAGGCGGAGCCCTGCACCGGTAACTTCATCATCATCGTCGCCACGCTTTCGTGCTGATAGAACTCTCCCTCATCCTCAACTGGATCAAGATCTCGAGGGACGTCATCATGCTGAACGTGTGCTGAACATGGAGGTGACGTATGTTCGGTACTTGGATCGGTTGGATCGTGACGATGTTCGACTACATCAACCGCGTTACTAAACGCTTCCGCTTTCGGTTTACGAGGGTACGTGGACACACTCTCCCCGTCTCATTGCTATGCATCTCCTAGATAGATCTTGCATGGTCATAGGAAAATTTTGAAATATTGTGTTCCCCAAAAAGTTTTGCTTCTTTGAGGACCAACATACCAAGGATCGTCTGAGGAAATGGCATGTGCCTGATGTTGACTTACGGTCCACACGATCACTAGCATAGTCAGAGTCAGAATATCCAATGAGATCAAAAGCCGAGCCCTTGGGATACCATAATCCAAGTGTTGGAGTGTGAGCTTGATACTAAAGAATATGCTTCACAGCCTTATGGTGTGATTCCTTCGGTGTAGCTTGAAAACAGGCACACATGCCAACACTAAGCATAATATCTGGCCTAGATGTACATATATACAATAAAGAGCCAAGCATGGAGCGGTATACCTTTTGATCAAAGTGAATACCATTTTCATCAGTGCATAGATGGACATTTGTGGGCATAGGGATTTTGAAGCCTTTGCAATCTTGCGTGCTGAATTTCCTCAATACATCCTTGAGGTATTTCTCTTGAGATATGAAGATGTTGTTGCGCTGTTGATGAATTTGAAGACCTAAGAAGAATTTCAGTTCTCCCATCATAGACATTTGATATTCCTCACTCATCATATAGGCAAATTTGTCATTGTAAAGTTGGTCAGTACAGCCAAAGATAATACCATCAACATATATTTAGCACATGAATAATTCATCATCATAGGTTTTGGTGAAAAGAGTTGGGTCAAGTGAACCGGGTTTGAAGCCTTTCTTTATGAGGAATTCTTTCAAAGTATCATACCACGCCCGAGGGGCCTGCTTGAAGCCATAGAGGGCCTTATTGAGTCTGAAGACTTTGTCAGGATGCTTTGGATCTTCAAAACCTGGGGGTTGAGCAGCATATACTTCATCCTCAAGCTTACCATTGAGGAATGCACTTTTCACATCCATTTGATATAAGATGATATTATGATGGTTAGCATAAGCAAGCAATATGCGAATAGCCTCAAGTCTAGCAACAGGTGCAAAAGTTTCCATGAAATCAATTCCTTCAACCTGTGTGTAGCCTTGAGTTACAAGTCGTGCCTTATTCCTCGCCACAAAGCCATTTTCATCTTGCTTGTTGCGGTAGATCCATTTGGTGCCAATGATATTGTGCTTGCGCAGGTCTGGTCGCTTGACAAGTTCCCAGACATTGTTGAGCTCAAATTGGTGTAGTTCCTCTTGCATCACTTGAATCCACTCAGGCTCCAGAAATGCCTCATATACTTTGGTGGGCTCTAGGATAGAGACAAGAGCAAAGTGCCCACAAAAGCTAGACAAATGTGAAGCCATTGAGCGTGTGAGAGGACCTGGTGCGTTGATGTCGCTGATGATTTTATTGATATGCACTTCATTTGCAACACAAGGATGAGCGGGTTGACGACGTTGAGTTGGCTCAGCATTTTCTTTAGAGCCATTTTCCTCAGGTGCACCAGCATGATGTTCTTCACGATCTGGAATGACTTCTCCAGTAGGTTCTTTGGTATGAATGACATCCTCAGTAGCTTTGAGCTTGATGGATTCCTGAGGTGACATTTCATCTAGAAAATGAGGTAGGTGCTCCCTTTGCGAGCCATTAGTTTCATCGAACCGCACATCTACAATTTCAACAACCTTGTGATGAATGGTGTTGAAGACTCTGTAGGTGTGCGAGTCCTTTCCGTAACCAAGCATAAAACCTTCATGTGCTTTCGGTGCAAATTTAGAATTGTGATGAGGATCTCTAATCCAACATTTAGCACCAAAGACTTTGAAATAACTCACATTGGGTTTCTTATCAGTGAGTAGTTCATATGAGGTCTTTTTGAAGAATTTGTGAAGATATACTCTGTTCATGATGTGGCATGCAGTATCAATTGGCTCAGGCCAGAAGCGAGGAGGTGTCTTGTATTCATCAAGCATAGTGCGAGCCATCTCAACAAGAGTCTTGTTCTTGTGCTCCACGACGCCATTCTGCTGAGGAGTATAAGGAGCAGATAACTTGTGAGTAATACCAAGTTCATCAAGATAGTCATCAAGACCAGTATTCTTGAACTTGGTTCCATTGTCACTTCTAATGTGTTTGATCTTCACTCCGAAGTTTTTTGAAGCCCTCGAGGAAAATCGTTTGAAGACTTCTTGCACTTCAGTTTTGTAAGTGATGATATGCACCCATGTGTAATGAGAATAGTCATCAACAATAACAAAGCCATATAAATATGCAGCATTAGTGAATTTGGCATAGTGAGTAGGGCCGAAGGGATCCATGTGAAGCAATTCAAATGGACGAGTGGTAGTCATGATGGTCTTTGAGGGATGCTTGGCCTTCGTCATCTTTCCAGGTTCACCAGCTCCACAGAGGTGATCCTTGAGGAATTTGACACCCTCGATGCCAATGACATGCTTCTTCTTCACGAGTGTGTGCAAGTAGACATGTGGCGGGTTGTGGTCCTGTAGAGAAATCAACAATATACAAGTCTCCTCTCCTAAAGCCTTCGAAGACTTTGGAATGGTCAGCTTCCATGATCACAACACAACGATACTTTCCCAAGACAACAACCATATCAAGATCACAAAGCATTGAGACACACATGAGGTTGAATCCTAAGGACTCGACAAGCATGACTTTGTCCATGTGTCGATCCTTTGAGATCGCAACCCTACCTAGACCCAATACCCTGCTTTTGCCTTTGCCAGCGTAGGTGATATGCTTCAGATGTGATGGAGATAAAGCAGTATCCATCAATAAGTTCCTATCACCAATCATGTGATTTGTACATCCACTGTCGAGGACCCACTCAGTAGTTTTGGGTCGATCATCCTATAGATGAATTAGTGCATCTTACGAACTCATATACTTCATTAGTGAAGAATATGACATCAAATTCATCAGATCAATTTCATCAAGCAATAGAGAAGATACAGCAGTATGAGGATGTGAGAAATGAAAATTCATTTCTTCATGATTAGCTTGCATCCTTTCCAGCGTATTCAGGTCTCCAGCAAATTCTTCAGACGTTTAAGTTCGTTTGGAGACCTGACCCTGCATAAGAGATTAGTTCTTTTTCTTCACCACACACATTTGGAGGGGTGGCAAAGAGTTCATCATTCTGCGAGCTCCATATGAGAAATGTGGCATAGAAGCCAGTCCACTTCGTTTCACATATGAGGGGTTAGAGTAAGCATATGAATAAGCAGAGAAATTCTTCAAGGACTTATGAACATAATGATTTGAAGAATAATGCACATATTCACAGCCCTGAGGCTTTCCCTGCGAAACTCAAGTGTTAGCACGATGATGTTCATATGAGGACTTTGATCCATATGAGGAATTTGATCCATATGAGGACTTGGATCCAAATGAAGACTTTGGTCCATATGAAGAATTCGATCTGGGGTTCCTATTCTTCACAGGTGGTGTCATGATGACATTCACCTGAAGACTTTCAAGGCACCTTTTGGAAACCCAGATTTTCTTCATAGGGGGCCGTTCCTGCAGTTAGTCCCAACATATCTAGCAAATAATTCACCATTCCGATTTTTGAACAGTTTATAGTTGGAGTCAAATGACTCATTGGAAGAATATGAAGATTCACATGTAAAGCCAGATAAAGTGGATGGATCTACAGGAGGTCCCTTTGCAGCAACCCATGAGGTTTTGGGATACTACTTAGGTTTCCAATAGGTCCCATCAGCATTGAGTTTCCTCTCAAAGGCAATGCCCTCTTTCCTAGGGTTCCTGTTGAGGATCTGCTTTTTAAGCACATCGCAAAGAGCCTGACGCCCTTTGAGGCTTTTGTACATGCCTGTCTCATACAATTCCTTCAGCCCTGCATTGTTAGTGATACTAGTAGCATCCTTAGATGAGGAATTTGTGATAGCAGATACAATTGAATAATTTGCAACAATAGAAGCATTTGAACTTTCAGGTGATGAATTAGCAGATTCATGTTCAATGCATTTCAAACATGGTGGAATGAATTCATCCTAAGCGGCACTGATCTGTTGAGCAAGCAACGAATCATGCTCCTTCCGAAGATCTTCATAACTCACCCTTAGCTTTTCAATATCTTGCTTTCTTTGAAGAAATTCATAAGAAAGCTTCTCATGATCGTCTAAGAGAGTGTTATGATGACTTTGAAGGTTGTCAAACTTAGATTGAAGTCTCTGAAGATTATCAGTCAAGGTTTGAGTTCGATCCATTTCTTCACCCAACAGGTCATTGCTTTTGTCTAGCATATTTTTAACCTTTTCAAAAGCATTTTGTTGTTTCACATCAATCTTAGCAAGTTTACAATAGCTAGGCTTGAGGTTTACATCAGATTCATCCTCACTTGATTCAGAGGACGGATACCTTGGCACCTTTTGCCATGAAGCAATAGGTGGGAGTGTAGTCATCATCGCAGTTGTCAGCAGTGCTGGGGAAGTCATTTTCCTTAGAGTTGAAGATGGACTTGCTGACGAACACAGTAGCGAGGGCTAGGCTCGCCACACCAGAGGCTGACTCCTCAGATGCCTCCTCTTCCTCATTTTCCTCAGATTCAGCTTCAGAGTCCATTTCCTTGCTAATGAATGCCCGAGCCTTTTTGGAGCTGCTCTTCTTGTGAGATGAAGACTTTGAAGATTTTGACGATGAAAACTTTGAAGATTTCTTATTCTTCTTTGAGTCATCAGAACTGTAGTCCTTGTATTTCTTCTTCTTTGATTCTTTCTCCCATAGAGGACAATCAATAATGTAGTGACCAGGTTTCTTGCATTTGTGGCAAGTTCTCTTCTTGTAGTCACGTGACAAGGAATCTGATCTCATGTCATCACTTCTTGAGGATTTACCAAAGTGACCACGCCTTGAGAACTTCTGGAGTTTCCTCACGAGCATTTCTAGCTCCTAGCTCAGTTCTTCAGGATCACCAATGCTGCTACCAAAATCCTCACCTTCAGATTCAGTGTAAGAGTGTCAAATGAGGAATCAAGCGATCTCAGCAATTTCTTCACCACCTCATGGTCGGTGATGTCAGTGGCACCAAGTGTTTGAAGCTCATTTGAGATGTCAGTGAGGCGATCGAAGGTTTGCTGAACATTTTCATTGTCGAGTCTTTTGAAGCGGTTGAAGAGATTGCGAAGAACGTCAACTCGAGAGTCACGTTGAGTTGAGACTCCTTTGTTGACCTTTGATAGTCTGTCCCAAATGAGCTTAGCTGTCTCCAAAGCACTCACTCTAGCATACTGCCCTTTGCTCAGATGGCCAAAACTGATACTCTTTGCTTGAGAGTCGAGTTTCTTGAATCTCTTCACATCAGCAGCATTAATGGTGGGAGTGATAGAGGGAGCACCATTTTCCAAAACATAGCAGAGATCATTGTTAATTGCCTCAAGATGCATTCACATCTTATTATTCTAGTAGGGGTAGTATGTCCCATCAAAGGTAGGACACCCAGCATAGATCTTGATCATACCTGCAGTCGACATAACTAAAACTCTAAGCAGTTAAACCAAAATCACACAGAAGAAGGGAGTACCTTGCTCTGATACCAATTGAAAGTGCGTTATATCGACTAGAGGGGGGTGAATAGGTGATTTTTATAAATTCGTCACTGAGGAATTTCGGGGTGAGGAAATTCCTAAGCAAGGAACTACTTAGCAGTGGAATAAGTACTCAGATGCAAACATAACAGAGTGGTAGCACAGTCATCATGATGAAATGAAAACAAGCATAGAGTACAAGTAGCGTAAACATAGGATAAGTAGGCTGAAGACAAAGTGACTGAAGAATTAGGATTGAGGAAATTGAGAAAGTCTTCAGTCAAAGTCTTCAAACAGTAACGATCAAGTACTACTACACAGAAATGAGGAAATGAAAGGGTTGAGGAAATAGAACCAGTAGCTTGGTGAAGACAGTAATTTGGTAGACCAGTTCCAACTGTTGTGACAGACTTATGTCTAGTTGGAGCGGCTAGGTATTTAAACCTAAGGACACACAGTCATCATTGTATTCTCCTTGAGCTAAGGTCACACAGACCTTGCCCAATCACTCCTGGTAAGTCTTCGGGTGACTTCCAAACCTTCATAGACTCGGTCACTTGGAGATCCACAATTTCTTGGATGCTCTAGACCATGACGTCTAACCGTCTGGAGGATGCACAGTCCTCAAAGATAACAAGCGTCGGTTCCACACAGGAACAATCTATTCAGTGATGCTCAATCACTTTGGGTTTGTAGGTGTTTGGGTTTGGGTTTTTCCTCACTTGATGATTTTCACTCAAATTCGTGGGAGGATGGGATGCTCTCAAGCAGCCTGACATGATAAGACATAAATGCCCTTCAATGATATGACCGTTAGGTGGGTAGATATTTTGGGACAGCTGGCGCATAGCACAGCGACAGTTAGAAATTTGAGTATCAAATTCCTCAGGGCCATCGTGTTCCTCACTTGTAGGGAATCCGCACTAGCGAATTCCTAACTCCTCAGTCAGGACAAATTCCTCAAAGACCAGAAGATCTTGGTCTCTCTCACTGAAGAAATTGACTGAACTGTATGAGATTTCCAATGGCTTCACTCAAAAGGATTGGTAGGTGTAGGATTTTGAGATGAGCATCACTTGGAAATTGTTCCTTAGTTTTACCTTGACCCCCTTTAACAGTACGGTGTTTCCTATGACTCAAGAAAGAAAAAATGAAACTACGAAAACAAAAGTCTTCACACTTCATATTACTCGCATGAATATCAAGTCTTCACGGTCACACCAATTTGTTCACTTTCAAAGTCTTCAAGAAAACCAAAGTCTTCAGCTGAAGACATTCATTTTTAGGGGTCGACTTTCATTGTATATATCAAACTCGTCATAGACTTATAGACTTGTGTACACTCAGAAACTCATTAGTCCTTAACCTATAAGTCTTCAATACACCAAAATCACTAAGGGGCACTAGATGCACTTACAGAGGGGGTGCAAGAGGCCACCGAGGTGGGCACAACCCACCTAGGCGCGTCTGGGCCCCCAGGGGCGCCCTATTGGCTTGTGCCCCCCTCCGGGCACCCCCCAGGTGCTGCTCTCGCCCATCGGGAGTCTTCTGGTCCATAAAAATCAACAAAAAGTATCGTGGTGTTTGGACTCCGTTTGATATTGATTTCGTGCGATCTAAAAAACAAGCAAAAAACAGCAACTGGCACTGGGCACTGGGTCAATAGGTTAGTCCCAAAAATGATATAAAGTTGCTCAAAATGATTGTAAAACATGCAAGAATGATAATAAAACAGCATGAATACTTCATAAATTATAAATACGTTGGAGATGTATCAGGTCCCAACATGACTAATACCCGCACAACTATAGGTATCCGGATGCAACGTCTGTGGTCAACATAACAAACCCGAAGAAAGGAACCCATGGATATATATGTTAGGTAGCATTCCACATCAAAAAAATTGTGGTCAATAATAGCTTGGGGATGCCCAAGGCACCCCAAGGTAATATTAAAGAACAACCAAGATCCTAAGCTTGGGGATGCCCCGGAAAGCATCCCCTCTTTCGTCTTCGTCTATCGGTAACTTTACTTGAGGCTATATTTTTATTCACCACATGATATGTGGTTTGCTTGGAGCATCTTGTATGATTTGAGTCTTTCATTTTTAGTTTGCCACGATCATACTTGTTGTACACACCTTCCGAGAGAGACACACATGAATCATGATTTATTAGAATACTCTATGTGCTTCACTTATATCTTTTGAGCTAGGCAATTTTGCTCTAGTGCTTCGCTTATATCTTTTTAGAGGACGGTGGTGGTTTTATAATATAGAAATTGATGAACTCTCATGATTCACTTATAACTTTGAGAGTCTCTAAACAACATGGTAATTTGCTTTGGTTATAAATTTAGTCCTAATATGATAGGCATTCAAGAGGGGTATAATAAAAACTTTCACATAAAGTGCATTGAATACTATGAGAAGTTTGGTTCCTTATGATTGTTTTGAGATATGAATATGGTGATATTAGAGTCATTCTAGTAAGTAATTGTGAATTTGAGAAATACTTGTGTTAAAGTTTGTGATTCCCGTAGCATGCACATATGGTGAACCATTATGTGATGAAGTCAGAGCATGATTTATCTATTGATTGTCTTCCTTATGAGTGGCGGTCGGGGACGAGCAATGGTCTTTTCCTACCAATATATCCCCCTAGGAGCATGCATGTAGTACTTTGTTTCGATAACTAATAGATTTTTGCAATAAGTATATGAGTTCTTTATGACTAATGTTGAGTCCATGGATTATAAGCAATCTCACCATTCCACCATTGCTAGCCTCTCTAGTACCACGCAACTTTCGCCAGCACCATAAACCCACCATATACCTTCCTCAAAATAGCCACCATACCTACCTATTATGGCATTTCCATAGCCATTGCATGATATATTGCCATGCAACTTTCCACCGTTCCGTTTATTATGACACGCTCCATCATTGTCATATTGCTTTGCATGATCATGTAGTTGACATCGTATTTGTGGCAAAGCCATCGTTCATAATTCTTTCATACATGTCACTCTTGATTGATTGCAAATCCCGATACATCGTTTTGCATGATCACTATGGATTAAGCTTGGGGATACTTGATACATCTCCAACGTATCTATAATTTTTTATTGTTCCATGCTATTATATTATCTGTTTTGGATGTTTTATATGCATTAATATGCTATTTTATATTAGTTTTGGGACTAACCTATTAACCTAGAGCCCAGTGCTAGTTTCTGTTTTTTTCTTGTTTTAGAGTTTCAAAGAAAAGGAATACCAAACGGAGCCCAAACAGAATAAAACTTTCGCGGTGATTTTTCTTGGGCCAAAAAACATCCAGAGGACTTGGAGTGCAAGTCAGAGAAGCCACGAGGTGGCCACAAGGATGGAGGGCGTGCCCCCCACCCTTGTGGGCCCCTCGTGACTCCACCGACCTAGTTTCTTCGCCTATATATTCTCATATATCCCAAAACCAATAGAGAGAGAGAGAGCCACGAAAGCACTTTTCCACCGCTGCAACCTTCTGTACCCGTGAGATCCCATCTAGGGGCCTTTTCCGGCATCCTGCTGGAGGGGGGTTCGACCATGGAGGGCTTCTACATCAACACCATTGCCCTTCCGATGAAGCGTGAGTACTTTACCATAGACCTACGGGTCCATAGCTAGTAGCTAGATGGCTTCTTCTCTCTCTTTGATTCTCAATACCATGTTCTCCTCAGTGTTCTTGGAGATCTATTCGATGTAATACTTTTTTGTGGTGTGTTTGCCAAGATCTAATGAATTGTGGATTTATGATCAGCTTATCTATGAATATTATTTGGATCTTCTCCGAATTCTTATATGAGTGATTTGATATATTTGCAAGTCTCTTTGAACTATAGATTTGGTTTGGCCAGCTAGATTGGTTTTTCTTGCAATGGGAGAAGTGCTTAGCTTTGGGTTCAATCTTGCGGTGTCCTTTCTGAGTGACAGTAGGGGTAGCAAGGCACGTATTGTATTGTTGCCATCGAGGATAAAAAGATGGGGTTTTCATCATATTGCTTGAGTTAATTTCTCTACATCATGTCATCTTGCTTAAAGCGTTAGTCCGTTCTTTATGAACTTAATACTCTAGACGCATGCTGGATAGCGTCCGATGTGCGGAGTAATAGTAGTAGATGCAGGCAGGAGTCGGTCTACTTGACATGGACGTGATGCCTATATTCATGATCATTGCCTTAGACATCGTCATAACTTTGCGCTTTTCTATCAATTGCTCGGCAGTAATTTGTTCACCCACCGTAATATTTTCTATCTTGAGAGAAGCTTCTAGTGAAACCTATGGACCCTGTGTCTATTTTCCATCATATAAGTTTCTGATCTATAATTTTAGTTTCCGATTTACTTCCTTTGCAATCTTTTACTTTTCGATCTATAAACCAAAAATACCAAAAATATTTATTTTACCGTTTATCTATCTCTATTAGATCTCACTTTTGCAAGTAACTGTGAAGGGATTGACAACCCCTTTATCACGTTGGCTGCAAGTTGTTTGATTGTTTGTGCAGGTATTCGGTGACTTGTTCATTGTATCCTACTGGATTGATACCTTGGTTCTCAAACTGAGGGAAATACTTACTCTACTTTGTTGCATCACCCTTTCTTCTTCAAGGGAAAAACCAACGCAAGCTCAAGAAGTAGCAATCCACCGAGTTAAATGCATTGAATTTCTGATCGGAAAATGCGGTGTGGCGCAAGGATTCCCTCCGCCATTGATGGTTGATCACACTTTCAACTTCAGAATTGGTAACCGAGACATCCCCAGGATCCTCTAGAGGCAGGTCTATGGAGAATCTTCCGCATTGACCCTGGCCCGTGCCGAGGACCCCAGTCCGGGATTACGCCCTGTCACCACATGGACGTCTTCGGATGGTGGTGGGGGTGCCCTTCTTCCACAGGTGTCAGTAAATGTTACGGGTACCCGTGGCAGCAACATTAACAATGAACTGACTATAATCTCAGATGTACTACCTTTTGACCGAAGGTACGGTCGATGTAGCTCCCGTGGCTGCCTTGCGCTTGGAAGCTCCATTATTGGCTAATGCCAGTGCATTCGGCACCGCTCCCATTGGAATTTGGCGCGTGGTACGGTGGCCCTTGGGAGTAGAAGTCATCATACTCGGGGTGGTGCGAGGAAAATGCCATGTTCGGGAAGAGGCCTTCTTGCTAGTTACAACGGAAGAAGGGAGGGCCCCAGGATGATCAGCTATGAGGGCCACCTTGGTACGATCAAGGCTTTCCTAGAAAAAGACCCCGTCCTCAAAATCAATGGACGTCTCCGGGTCATCATGAAATCCCGGGTCGTCATCACGGACATGGCACTCCGGTTGAGGAGAGGGGCAGCTGATAGACTCGATCTGGCGCCTCCAATTCTGTTCGAAAAAATATAGATCTAGTTAGTATATGGATGTAATGTCCGGACTGTGAAACGAAAATTTAAACTTACCCATTCTATGGGGTTATAGCTCGCATAGCCATCCCTATTCATTAGATGGGCGAACTCTTCTTCTTCTCCTTTGAACAGATCAGCTAGTATGGCAACCATTGCCGCCTAGTTATCTGACTCTTGCCGCTTGTAACGGGTCGCATCGTTTGTCCCGTTATAGCACCACAGGGGGTGCATCCTTTGTTGAAGAGGATGTACACACCGAGCATGGTGGTGGCCATCACGTCAACCATGGTTGACTTGCTATGGGTTGGCAACCGAACTTTGGCGGACAAGCATAGCACCTCGGCGCACTCACCTTGGGAAGGGCTTTTTGGCCACCAGTTAAACCGCTTCTTTAGAGGAGCGTCCGAATATTCAGGCAAACCCCTCTGTTGGGGATATAACTACTAGGTATAACCCACCGAGGAGGGGCCGGGTGATGCCATTGGCGACTCATAACGAAGAGGCCCGATAAGGTCCAACAAGACATGAAGATGGCAGTTCACAGAGCAAGCCTATTGAAGGCCCAAGACCGGGAGATGACATGAGGTACGAAGGTGTGAGCCGCCACGTGATAACTTGTTCTGTAAGGCAGGTTTAGTTAGGAACCGAGTCGGTCGCATTTGTGTGAGCCGGCCGGGACTCTGTAAGCTGCCGGGCATCAACCTGTATATAAAGTGTCGGTGTACTAGAGTAGGGGTACCCTAGTATCCCGAACTTGTGCCCGGGCAGTCGCAGCATCCCGCGGCAAGGCTTGCCGGGTGACCGCCAAGACCCTCCGTGGTTCCCTCGAAGACCATTCAAGAACAAAGTACTCAAACCAAGGCCCCGGCAAGAGGAGCTTGCCGGGAAGGCCACTCAAGGCATACCAAGAAAGCTTGCCGCGACGCGCCCTGCGTCCCGGCAAGGCCCGGTGAGCAACAAGCTCCCAAACACGACAAGACGACGACCGCGGCAAGGAGCTTGCCGCGGGAAACCCCCACTTCGTGCCAGTGCTCCAGCACACCTGCTAACGTGTCGCTCTAGGACTCTCCCAAGCACACGTGGCAGGAGGCTGTGCAGCTAGGGGTGCGCGGTGGCAAGCAGAGATGAAGAGAAGGCCATCGTGGCAAACGGTGGCGCTCCTAACGGTCACTTTTTGCACTGTTTAGGCAACTCAGACAGGCATTTAATGCCCTTGTCCCCTGCCGTCAGAGTTAGGTAGGGTGCACTGTATCCACAATAGCGGTAGCTGCACCTACCGCATCCTTTTCCATTTTTACCCTTCTTGTCTACATTGCCCCCTGTCGGTGACCCCTTGAAAGTATAAAAGGAGGCCCAGGCGCAACGTAGAAGGGGGTTCAGAGGGTTCAAGGGGTTCGGCTAGTTCGGCTCATTCGAAGCACCAGAAACACTCCCACGCTCAGTCTGATAGCGTCCATCGCTCCTGAGCAAGGATTCAATATACACAAACAAGCAGTAGTAGGGTTTTACGCATCCGTGCGGCCCGAAGCTGGGTAAAAAACCGCTCGCGTGTACCGCCTCGATCCGCTCTTTGTGCGGCCTCCGCCCCCCACCGAACCGAAAGGGGCCCTGTCCCCATAGGTGTTGGTGGAATCAGCACCCCCCGACATCTCTGGCGCGCCAGGTAGGGGGCGTCGAGATCGTGCGAACCCGATCCGGCGTGCACGCGAGCTAAATCTTCATCGTCTTCACTGACATGCCACCGAAGAAGAAGGCTTCGGGGGCAACAGCCCCGTATGCGTCGCTTCCACCACCTCCGGAGCAGGCGGACGGTGGAGTGGACACCGGCGGAAGAATGGACATCGACGAGGGTGCCCACAGCGCTGCCAAGTCCAAGGACAAGGCCGCGCAGACCTCGGCGTCCATACGCCCACCGCGCCATCTCAGGAAGGGCGGGACCAGCAGCGTCATAGAGTTCGCAGCACCATACGTCCCCTGTCCCAAGATCAAGCTGGTGGTTCGCGTGGCGTTCAAGACCAGCATGCACGCCAGCATGCTGGCTCCAGCGAGGTGCTGTCGCCTGGACGGGACGCTGCTCCTTCTAACTTGGTTAGGAGTCCGAGCATGTCCCGCTCCTCGCACCGTTCACCTCTGCCGCCCACTACACCGGCGGAAGCCTTGGCGCGGGCCCAGCTACTCCTGGATTACCCTCCGACGGCGGACAAGACCGACGAATGGAGGGCCACTATCCAGAGCCTCATCGGCTTCGCCAACGGCGACACTGCGCGGCAACCAAACACCTTGCTGCCGCGGCAGGACAGCCGGACGCGAGCCGATGGCAACAAGACCGGGGGAGGTGCGACTTCCATGCACTCTCCACTACGAAGGCCAAAATCGCCGACTCACCGGGTCCACCCCGACAGCGGCTCCACCGCGTCGTCGGACCCGCGAGCTCGTCGCGACCAGCGCCAAGTTCTCCATGAACGACAACAAGAAGACGCTCGAACCCGCATCGAGCGCCGAAGAGAAGCGCGACGTCAATCCGACAAGCGCGCTGGGCCCTCTGTTGACATGCATGCGACAGGGGAACCAGGCGATCTGCTGTACGTGGTAGGTTGTCCAGCGTTCGCCCGTGAGCTGCGGCAAGTCCAGTGGCCCAGCACAAAGAATTTCAAACCAGACGTACCAGAGAAGTACGACGGCAAGACGCATCCGTCGGAGTTTCTCAGCATCTACACCATCACGGTGCAGGCTGCCGGGGGACGGGACAATAAGATCCTTGCCAACTACTTCCCGCTGGTACTCAAGCCCAATGTCAGATCCTGGCTCATGCACTTGCCGGACAACTCCATATCCTCCTGGGCTGATCTGTGCCATCAGTTTGTCGGCGCCTTTACAGGCGGCCACAAGCCACATGGCCAAGAGAGCGATCTTCATCTGCTCGCCCAGAAGGAAGGAGAGCCACTGCGCAAGTACATTCAGAGATTCAGCCGTGTACAGCACAACATCCCAGACGTCCACCCCACCGCAATCATCAGCGCGTTCCATCAGAACATGCGAAACCGAAGGATGAGGGAGGAGATGGCGATGTGTAAGATCAGAGAGGTCAGCGAGCTTTACGCCCTGGCCGACAAGTGTGCACGCGCTGAAGAGGGGAGGAGGCTCCTCGGAGAGGATACAGGAGCAGGAGGATCTAACAGTGAGGATGCCGCCCCGGCAAAGAAAGGCCGGCGGCGGAACAACAGAAGGAGGAAGGGCAAGGAAGTGCTAGCTGTCGAGCAGTCCGGCCACGGAGGTGGCGCCAAGGAAGCTAAAGCTGGTGGCTCCGACAAGGAGGCCCAGCCTGTGGCGGCCGCCGACAAGCAGGACAGCTCCGGCAAGCAGTATTGTACGATTCACCGCACCAAGGGCCACGATCTCCAGAACTGCAAGAAAGTCGAACAGCTTGTTGAGCAACAGAAAGCTGAGTACGAGCGACGCGACAAGGAGAAGGCCCAGGAAGGAACTGGTGGATCTGGCAAGAAACGTCCCGGCCGAGGAGGACGCCGCGGCAAGGTCAAGCAGCGGCAAGGAGATAGGCCTCCCCGCGGCCGCGACAAGGATGAAGATGACGACGATGACGAAGACATGGATGATGACGAGGACGACGAGCAGGAATTTCAGAAAGCCACAGAGGTCATATGCGTTGACGGTGGTGCCTCTCTGTATACTTCGCACTGCCAACTCAAGCAGTGGATGCGGGAAGTGAATGCAGCAGAGCCATCCATAGAGTCACACAAGCCTCTGAAATGGTCCAGCACGCCTATCATCTTCGACATTGAGGATCACCCTGATCGCGTAACTGCGGTCGGGTGCTTGCCGATGTTGGTTTCACCAACTATCAGCAACCTCAAGGTCACGAAGATGCTAGTTGACGGCGGGGCCGGCTTGAATCTGATCTCCTCCGCGGTCCTTCAGAAACTCCAGATCCCCGACAGCGAGCTCGAGGAGACCGGCACATTCCAAGGAATCAGCCCGGGAAGAAGCAAGCCGAAGGGAAAGATCACGTTGCCGGTCACATTTGGCAGCGAGATGAACTTCAGAACTGAGAGGGTCACATTTGACGTTGCCGATTTTCCATTACCCTACAATGGGATCCTTGGCCGTCCAGCGCTCGCCAAGTTTATGGCAGCCTCTCACTATGCATACAACATGCTCAAGATGCCAGGTCCGATAAGTGTCATCTCTGTCCCCGACGACAAGAAGGATGCCCTTATCTGCGCTGACAAGATTTACCGGGAAGCAGCAGCCGCAGCTGAGCACAGCACACTTGCCGCTGAAGCTCCCGGGGGGAAGAAGAAGACAAAGTCCGGCAAGAGCTCTAATGCCCACTCCGGCAAGCGCACCTCTTCGGAGTGCTGCGCTATCGTCGAGGACGCACCATCGAGCTCCACCGGCAAGTGTAAGAAGGCAATGGCAGCTCCACCTGAGACTAAGAAGGTGTCCGCCAAGGAGGACGGCACTGGTGGTACCTTCACCATCAGTGCCACGCTTGACCCCAAATAGGAAAGCGCGCTCATTGCTTTCCTGCGGGCGAATGTCGACGTGTTTGCATGGCAACCGTCTGATATCCCCGGTGTTCCCAGGAAAGTAATCGAGCACCACCTTGCCGTCTGTCCTCATGCGCGGCCCGTCAAGCAGAGAGTCAAGAAGCAAGCAGTGGAGCGCCAAGAGTTCATTGCACAAGAGATCAGGAAATTGGAAGCAGCAGGCCTTGTCAGAGGAGTGCTCCATCCCACGTGGTTGGCCAATCATGTAGTCGTGCGCAAGGCGAACGGGAAATGGAGGCTTTGTATAGACTTCACTGATGTCAATAAAGCTTGTCCCAAAGATCCATTTCCCTTGCCGCGCATTGACCAGATTATTGACTCCACAGCTGGATGTGATTTGCTCTCATTTCTTGATGCATACTCAGGATACCATCAAATCTTCATGGCAGAAGAGGATGAGGAAAAAACCGCATTTATCACCCCTTGCGGCACATACTGTTTTGTATGAATGCCCTTTGGGTTGAAGAATGCTAGTTCAACATTTGCAAGAGTAGTCCATCTCGCTTTTGAGCCACAGATACACAGAAATGTGGAAGCCTACATGGATGATATAGTGGTCAAGAGCAAGGACAAGGCTACCCTGATCCGAGATTTAGAAGAAACTTTTGCAAATCTGCGCAAGATCAACCTCAAGCTCAATCCCGAGAAGTGCGTGTTTGGAGTCCCTTCCGGCAAGCTTCTCGGGTTCTTTGTGTCTCAGCGGGGAATTGAAGCCAACCCCGACAAGATCAAGGCCATCGAGCAGATTGAAGCACCGAAGCGCGTCAAGGATGTGCGAAGGCTTGCCGGTTGCGTGGCTGCTCTCAGCAGGTTTATCTCTAGGTCTGCTGAGCGCGCCCTGCCATTCTTCAAAATATTGAAAAAGGCAGGTCCAATGAAATGGACTTCGGAAGCGGAGGCCGCGCTGCAGGACTTGAAGAGATACATGTCCTCCACTCCAATACTTGTCGCACCTAAGCCACACGAGAAGTTGCTGCTATATCTGGCAGCAACCAATCAAGTGGTTAGTGCTGCGTTAGTAGCGGAGAGGGAGGCGGACGATGAGCTAGCAACCGCGACAAGTGAATCCAGCGACAAGCAGGGGGCTTCTCCGACGAGCTCTGTCCTCGACAAAGTTGAGTCTGCGCAGACGTGCAAGGAGGTGCAGAAGAAGATGGTGCAGCGCCCAGTTTACTTTGTCAGCTCCCTTCTCTAGGGGGCTAGGTCGAGGTACTCTGGTGTGCAAAAATTGCTTTTCGGCCTTCTCATGGCCTCGAGAAAGCTGCGCCATTACTTCCAGGCACACGAGATCAGAGTTGTCACTCGCTTTCCGCTGAAGAGGATACTGCAGAATCCAGAAGCAACAGGCAGGATTGTCGAGTGGGCATTGGAACTGTCAAGCTTTGTCCTCAAGTTTGAGAGCACTGCAACGATCCAAAGCAGGGCATTGGCAGAGTTCATAGCAGAGTGGACGCCAACCCCAGACGAAGAAATTCCAGAGACGAGCATCCCCGTCAAAGAGGCAAGCAAAGAGTGGCTGATGTACTTTGATGGTGCCTTCTCGCTGCAAGGCGCCGGTGCTGGCGTGCTGCTTATCGCACCCACCAGAGAGCACCTCAAGTACGTAGTCCAGATGCACTTTCCCAAGGAGCAAGCAACGAACAACACTGCAGAGTATGAGGGTTTGCTTGCCGGCCTCAGAATCGCAGCCGACCTTGGGATCAAGAAACTCATTGTAAGGGGTGACTCGCAGCTTGTTGTCCGCCAAGTGAACAAGAACTACCAGAGTCCATTGATGGAAGCTTATGTTGATGAAGTAAGGAAGCTAGAAGCACACTTTGACGGCCTGCAAATGGAACACGTTCCACGAGCTCAGAACGACATTGCTGATGGCCTGTCAAAGTGCGCTGCACTAAAGTTGCCTGTGGAACCAGGGATCTTTGTGCTCAAGCTGACTCAACCATCCGTGACACCATCAACTGGACAGAATAAGAAGAGGAAGTTGGTTTCTGGTGACTACTTTCCGGCAGAGCTTCCCGAAGCCGCCGCCAAGAAGGTCCCCAAGATCGATGCCAAGAGTGCTGAGGAGCAGTCTGCTCCGGCGAACCTCTTGGTTTGTTCTGTTGAAGCAAACGCTCCCGACAAGTTTTGCTCCGGCAAGCTTGCCAGGGAATATCATGCTCCGGCCGAACCGCAGGTTCTTGCCGTAGAAGCGGATGTTCCAGCAGCAACAGATACGCCTTTAGTCCTTGTTGTCGAGCCACAAGCTCCAGCATGGGCGCAGCAGATTGTCCGTTTCCTTCAGACAGGAGAGCTTCCCGAAGAGCAAGAAGAAGCTGAAAGAGTAGCCCGGCAGTCAAGTATGTACAAGTTTGTCGACAACACACTGTACAGAATAAGACTCAACGGTGTGAAACTGAAGTGCATTCGCCGGGAAGATGGACAACAGCTGTTGGCAGAGATACATGGAGGCATATGTGGTCACCACATTGGCGCAAGAGCACTTGTCGGCAAAGCATTCCGACAAGGCTTCTTCTGGCCGACAGCCCTCCAGGATGCAACTGCACAAGTAACCAAGTGTGAAGCGTGCCAGTTCCATTCCAAGCAGATACACCAGCCAGCTCAAGCTCTCCAGACGATCCCTTTATCCTGGCCATTTTCGGTCTGGGGGCTCGACATCCTCGGCCCCTTCCCCCGAGCTGTCGGGGGCTTTGAGTTCTTGTACGTTGCAATCGACAAGTTCACAAAGTGGCCGGAAGTGGAACCAGTGAGGAAGGTGACAGCACAGTCAGCAATCAAGTTCTTCAGGTCGATTGTTTGCCGTTTCGGGATCCCTAACAGGATCATCACCGACAATGGCATGCAATTTACGAGCCGCACCTTCATGCAGTATGTCCAAGATCTTGGCGCCAAGATCTGCTTCGCTTCTGTTGCTCACCCGAGAAGCAACGGTCAAGCAGAGCGGGCAAATGCTGAAGTGTTGCGAGGCCTCAAGACCAGAACTTTCGACAGGCTGCACAAGTGTGGAAGAAACTGGATCGAGGAGCTGCCGGTGGTTCTTTGGTCGATCAGGACGACGCCAAATCGAGCCACTGGCCAGACACCCTTTGCTCTAGTCTATGGAGCAGAGGCAGTTCTCCCCACGGAACTCGTTTACGGGTCACCTCGAGTGCTCGCTTATGATTAGCTCGAGCAAGAGCAGCTGCGACAAGATGACGCGTTGCTCCTTGAGGAAGACCGTCTTCAGGCTGCTGTGCGAGCCGCTCGCTACCAGCAAGCTTTGCGTCGCTACCATAGCCGCAAAGTTAAAGCCAGAAGCTTCGAGGAAGGCGACCTTGTTCTTTGGCGTGTTCAGTCCGCCAAGAATTCCAACAAGTTGACGCCAAAGTGGGAAGGCCCTTATCGGGTGAAACGAGTCACTAGGCCCGGCGCTGTCCGCCTTGAGACCGAAGATGGCATTCCAATGAGCAACTCCTGGAACATAGAACATCTTCGTAAGTTTTACCCGTAAGGCGCGGTTGCCAGAAGCTTTTCCGACAACCACCTTTTGTACAAGTCTTGCCGCCGTTGCATGTAATCCTTTGTACAAAGCCGGGCGCAGACCCCGTGCACTAGTAAAGCTCATGTGCCCCGCACATCTTGTCAGTTTTTTATGCTATAATCCTTTTTCGCATATGTTATCTGACACTTTGTGCAGCACCAGACCCCGGTAAGCAATAGCGAGCCCAAGGCTCCATATCATTACTTTATTTCTCTGTTTCTTTCTCAAAAGAAGGAAGGTTCCCTCGCCCACAAGATT